>NW_004444216.1:573385-590446 GCF_000243295.1 Trichechus manatus latirostris
TGGATTACACCTCAACATAAAAGAAACAAAAATCCTCACAACTGGACCAATAAGCAATATCACAATAGACGGAGAAAAGATTGACATTGTCAAGGATTTCATTTTGCTTGGATCCACAATCATTGCCCATGGAAGCAGCAGTTAGGAAATCAAACGATGTATTGCATTGGGCAGATCTGTAAAAGACTTCTTTAAAGTGTTGAAAAGCAAAGATGTCACTTTGAGGACTAAGTTGCGCCTCACCCGAGCCGTGATATTTTCAAACACTTCGTATGCATATGAAAGCTGCATAATGAATAAGGAAGACTGAAGAAGAATTGATGCCTTTGAATTATGATGTTGGTGAAGAATATTGACTGTACCATGGACTGCCAGAAGAGCAAACAAGTCTGTGTTGGAAGAAGTACAGCCAGAGTGGTCCTTGAAAGCGAGGATGACAAGATTTCATCTCACATACTTTGACATGTTATCAGGAGTGACCAGTGCCTGGATTAGGACATCATGCTTAGTAAACTAGAAGAGGAAGAGCCTCGATGAGATGGATTGACACAGTGTCTACAACAATGGGCTCAAACATGGCAACGATTGTGAGGATGGCGCAGGACCAGGTAGTGTTTTGTTCTGAGTTGGAACCGACTGGACGGCACCTAAGAACAATTATGGTGTTATTGTAATTGTGAAAAATCCCCAGTAAAGAGAGAGTGTAGGCCTTGTAGGAAAGTGCATCAGAGGTTTTCAATGGAGCCCAAAACAGGCATATTTTTTGTCTTATTTCTGCCTTCTTGTTTCCTCTCATTATCATGGACTATATAAAGAAATGGGGAGATCATCATTCTAAGGACACACAAACACCTTTGGATTTATTGGGACTCTTGGTTTTCATATGCAATATTCAAATGTAGGTATTTGATTTCTGGCTACTAAATACCTTTTTAAATATTTATGTTAAAAGTGCTTACAACTGAGGAACATTTGACTACTCAGTGGTATTTATTTTCATATGGGCTGAGTAGGGCCCCATGCTAAGAGAAGTTCAAAGCCATAAGACAATTACTCAAATCGTTGTGGTTGAGCTATCATTATCCAAGAATTAGGCTATTCATTAAAGAACATATCTTCTGAGTCCTAGTCAAGTCTGAAAACTCTTTTCATGAAGTGGTGGTTATACTACTCAATAAGAGAAGGGAACTGATATTTGAGCACCTGCGATGTGTTTTACATATTTCTTCATTCCCACAACAGTTCTGTAAGATATATATTACCACACTTCACAAGTGAGGGAACAAACTCTGAGAAAGGAAGACAGTTGCTCAAGGTTATGAAGTCAGAAGATTTGTCTGTGTAAATTCAAAGTTCAATTCTATTCTACCACGTTCTACTCTTTCCCAAATCAAAGAAGAGCTAGAGAGGCCAAAATTTCCATTCAGAATCAAACATACTATCAAATCCAGTGTCCTTTGGCTATGAAGAGGGTTGGCCTTGTCATGATGCCATATGAAGCCTCTATGCATTTTATCTGTAAAATCTGCTGGCTGTCCTTCACTTCAAAGAGCCAAAACATATCTCTGTCTATGATTAACTAACTCTTGGGTGAGTGTTTAAGAACTGCAGTTTGATGATGACTATAGAACATTTGCTTCTCAGCCATCAAGCCAGACCTAAACAAGCTTCATTGCATTGAGATTGTCGGGTGCCAAAAGAAGTGATGACAAGGGGTCAAGGAAGATGTTATGACAAATTAACAAGGTAGGCTGCAGTCCGGGAAAGAGTCATGAAGTGTTTGAAGCATACACTGAAATACAATTTCAAGTCATCTAACAAAGCTGACTAGAAGAGGCAGTCAGAAAATTAGCCCAGTTTTGACTGAGAGAGCCACAGAGACAAGACAGCTGAGCTCCCAAACAGATCTAGGTTTGTCATCAGTAGCCGCACTGTCTGCATAAGCATCTGGGCTGGCTTTCACATGCAATGGGAGCATGTAAGATGGAACATTAGGTCATGGCCAATTTTCCAGAGCCATTCAAGTATGTTCTACATACAGAGGAAGAGGAATTTCTGGGCCCCTGCCCTAATGAAGCAGCCAAAGGACAGCTTAGGGTCAATCATTATGGTAATATCTTATTTTTGTTTGGATTTGAGACGGCATAAGAAAGAATCAGTAAACTTGAAAATAGGTGAGTAGAAATGATTCAGTCTGAAGAATTGAGAGAAAGAAGACTGAACAAAAATTAACAGAACCTCAGAGACCAGTAAGACAACATCAAGCAAACTAATATACATATAACGAGAGAACTAAAAAGAAGAGAGGAACAGAAAGACTATTTTAAGAAATACTGGCCAAAAACTATAAATTTACTACAAATAATTGAACTGTACACTTAACAACTGGTGATTTTATGGTAGTAAATTATACTTAAAGCTGTTAAAAATAGGTAGAGAATCAATGATAAGTCATGTTGATAGCATGTACCATTGCTACATAGAGAATGGCACTTCTGTAAAGGCAGAAGGAAAAAAAAATAAAGGGAAGGAATGAGGCAGGAAGAAGATAAAAGAAACTTTTAAGACTATCATTCAATACATTGTATACTGCCTGTTTCCTACAAAGATCTGGTGAAAAATTGGTCCTAATGATGAGGGCCGGGAAAAACCTTATGAAAAATTGGTCTTAATAAGCAGGGCCTCGAGAAAACAAACCTGTTTCTCTTGATCAGCCATATGCTTCATACTTCTACGAGTGAAAGTTGTGTGATTCATCCTATTTCCTCACTCTACCTGGATACTAGGAAGCTCAGAGGTAATCTGGTGTTCAATTACTTTAGTATTCTAATCAGAATTTCTTGATTTCTTGCTATTTCATTTTTATTCTGTATTCTGTGGAGTCCCTGGGTGGCACAAATGGTTAAGCACTTGACTACTAGCCAGAAGGTTGGCATTTTAAACCCACCTAGAGGCTCCTTGGGAGATTGGTCTGGTGATCTGCTTCTGAAAGGTCACAGCCTTGAAAATCCTATGGAGCAGTTCTACTCTGCACACACGGGGTTGTCATGAGTCAGAATCGACTCAGTGGCAACCAACAACAACATTTTATTCTATGGGATTTTATTGTACCCCATTTTACAGATGAGGAAACAGATATAGTCAGTGAATTGTGCCAGGTTACATAGCTTGGAAGGCCAATGCTCTTAACCAAATTGCCTTTCAATGCTGATAACTCAACTAGGATCAACTTTAAAACTGCAACCCAATCACAGTATCCCAGAATGTCATGGATCTTCATTCCCCAGAGATGGACTGACCTAGAACACTTCAGAAAATTTCAGGCATACACAGCCAAGAGACCCGTGTGCATATGCATTCACATATGCCTCTTCCTTTTAAAACGGAGGAAACAATTTGGGAAGTGTGACCCTTCAGCTTTTGTCCTTGCAGTGCCCTTGCAGGTGGAAGCCTGTTATGGTTTCCTACTGCTGTGTAACATATTACTCCAGAACTTATTGGCTTATTTTATTTTATTTCACAATTTTGTGGGTCAGGAATTTGGATAGAATTCACTTGGGCAATCCTTCTGTTCCATCAGCATGGACTGGGTCACTCAGTGGTATTCAGCTGGTGGCTGATCTGGTCTGGAGGAGCCAACACAGCTTTACTAACATGCGGGTGCCTTGGTAGGATGGCTGGAAGACTAGGCCCAGGTCTAGCTGTAGCCTTGGGCCTTTCCAACAGGGTGGTTGAACTTCTTATATGTCAGCTCGGGGATCCAAATGACTGAGTCAGAGCCGCCAGTTCCCTTAAAGGCCACATTCTAAGCTGGTTTAAATATGATGGCAGTCACAGGCCAGCCAAGATTCAAGGAGAGGGGAAATACTTCCCACCGCTCTATGGGAGAGATGTCAAAAGATCTGCAGCTATCTTTAATTCACCACAGGGCGGTAGCCCAGTCTGAACCAATCAACCCCAAATGCTGTACATTTTAAAGTAGTCATGAAAGAGTTGGTTGTCCAACTCTAGCTGGGTGTGACTGTGAAGGATAAGCCATAAATCTTTGTAAGTATACCTCATTTATTTAGTAGTAATGGGGTCTTCCAGCCTAAAGTCCCTCCTCTTCCACACTTGATGCCATTACTTCTTTACACTTACTGGGATTACATGTCTAAAATAGTATCTTATAATCATTTAGAAAGGAGTGAAGCAACTTTTAAAATTCTTGACACTGTGATTAACATCCTTTCTTCCTATTTCAATTTTTAAAACTTTCTCAAGATATGGGGAAACAATAACAATTGTGTACTAAATGTATTCGAGTCTCAGTTCTTTGACTTTTGACAGCATGACAAAGTTGAAATAATGTCTTTCATTAGCCTTGTGTAGTATTCCTGTGTCTTACGTTGGATCCCTGTAAATAGAATTCTACAACAGAGATGTGTGCAAGAAGTTCATTGTGGAGAGTTTTAGGAATAACACCTGCTCAGGGATGGATTACCCAATAAGCAAGGTATGCACAGCTTACTTGTGCTTACTTACTAATCTGTAGTGCACGATTTTACTTGCTTTTTACCACATTGAAACAGGTGAAATCCTGCACTACAGATTAGTAAGTAAGCACAAGTAAACCCATGTGTAACTTGGTTAATCTGTTCCTGCCGGTGAGGAAGTGAAAATTTAAGAACTGGGGAGAAGGAGAAGCTGAACTGCCTTAGCTGATCCTACAGGGTACTCTTGAACTGGGATGGCCCTTCAGAGTTGTCTTCCACTGAGGCAAAGGGGCTGTCCTGTGCACTGTTGGATATTTAGCAACCTTGGCCTCTACTCATACGATGCCAGTAACAGCCCCGCCTCTTCCCCAGTTATGAAAAAAGGTCTCCAGACATTGCCCAATGCCCCTAGGCAGAAAAATCACCCCTGGCTGAGGATCACTGCTCTAGTATCTTTACTCTCTCTCTCTTTCCTTCTATAGTTCAAGCCTCTTCCATTTTAGGAAAATGAAACTCCCTCCACCTCAGCTGTTCTGCCCTCTTTCTCTCTACCCATTCACAGATCATCAGTCTTCAATTTCTTACCTTTCTGTCACTCAACCCACTCTACTCTGGGCTCCCCACCCCACCCTTACCAACTCCACAAAAGCTACTCTCGGTAAGGTCTTCAATATCCCTATTGCTAAGCCCAGTGGGCACTTTTTGGCCTTCGTCTATCTTGGTCTTCCATCAACATTCAGGAACGCACACCTTCCTGAAATGTCTTCTTCTTTTGAATCCTATAACAACACACTCTTCTGGTATTTTTCACATTTCTCTGGCTACACCTCTGTACTTTTCTTTGCAGGACTTTTTTTCTATAACTGACCATTAAATAATGGAATTTCTCAAGGGCTCTGTCCTTGTTTCTTCTCGCTCTTTGCTCCCTAGGCCAGTAGTTCTCATAGTCTGTAGACCAGCAGCACCTCATCACCTGGGAACTTGTTAGAATTGCAAATTCTCAGGCCTCACCCCAGACCTATAGAAGCAGAAACTCTGGGAGTAGGGCCCAGCAATCTGTGTTTTAACAAGCTCATCAGGTGATTCTCCTGCACTCTGGTTTGAGAACCACCCACCCTAGGGAATCTCGCCCACTCCCATGGCTTAATATCATCTCTAGGCAAATGAGTCCTAAATCTATACCTCTAGCTTTGATGTTTTTTCTGAATTCTGGGCCCATATAACCAGCTACCCACTTGACATTTCCATTCTGATATCTCATAGATACTTCAAAATGAGTACGTTTAACATTTAGTTCAGCTATTTCTCCAAAAAAAACAAAAAACAAAAACAAAAAATAACCCTCTAACTCCAGTGATCCCAATATCCATAAATGATACTGTCATTTCTGCTCAAGCCAGAAGCCTAGGCATCATTCTTGACATCCAGTCAACACTATTTCCTAATAATTTGGGATATCTACAAACTATCCGTCTTTCTTCTTGTCCACTACTACCACCTTGTACAAACTAACATCATCTTTTGCCTTCCAACAGCTTTCCCTCTAAATCAGTCTCACCTGCTTCAAACCATTCTCTACACCTAGCTAGAACGATATATCAAGTCAAGTTTGTATTTAAAAGCCTTCAATAGCTTTCAAGTGTCCTTCAAATAATGCCCAAATACTTAACAAAGGTATGTCAGGATGATATAAGAAATATTAATCGATGGTCCCCAATCCTGCCCCCAACATAGGGACCCCTTGTCCCATCTCCTCTAGACATATGCAGTGTTTGCATGACCTCATCAGCACCTTTCTGCTCTTAAGTGTCACTTTCTGGGCACACTAGAAAATATCTGCCTCCTCCCCACAGCTCACTGGGGATCGCCTTTACTCTGTAAGGGTATGCTCAGGTCCAACTCTTGGGCACCCCATGCAGGCCCTGTATTATACTCTCACTCAGCAAGTATACTTCCTAGTTTTTTCTAATGCCCAGCCTGTTGTTCTTTTGTTTTGTTTTAAACTTAAAAGCCAAGAATTTGAAGTTTTTCTTCTTGGGTGTCTTTCTGGTACCACCTCCCCATCTTGGGGAAATGCTCCTTGGCTTGGAGCCCAAGTGGTGAAGGTTGAAAGTTAATATGTTTCTAGAATTTAAAACATATCAACCAACACTTTATATATCACCACAACACACTGGCTACAAAGTCCTGTACTGTTTAGCCTCTATGTAAGCTCACTACCCTCTCCAGCTTTTTTGGGAAAAAGACATGCTGACTTTTAGCAGCTTGGATAGACCACGCTTTCTCCCTCCTTTGTGCCTTTGCACACACTGGCCCATCTACTTGGAATACTTTTGTTTTTTATTTTTTTGCCCTTCCCTTTGCCTAGTCACTTTCAGTGTCTCAATTTAAACATTATTTCCTTAGGAAGTACATCTTTGACACTTTTATGCAAGGTTAGGTCCCCTGTCATACATTCCAAGCATACTTAGAATTTCTTTCAACTGGATTGTATGTATTTATAGTTATTTACAATTATTGTTTAAATGCCTATGTTCCCCTTTAGGCTATAAATTCCATGTGTGTTTTATTCTCCAGTATAATCTCAGTATCTAGAACACACTAAGTATTCAATGAATATAGAAGACTAACAAAGTGACTCACAAGTCTAACTCATTTTTGTGTGGAATTCAGAATAAGGTTTCTCATACCATATCTGTTTATGTACGGTATACCAAGATTGCAAAATAAGTTGTTGGCTTTTTTTTTTTAAAATGTTTCATTTGCAACTACTTTTCTGAGTACATCAGGATTTTATCAATACCATGCAACCAAAACAAATTTGGAAATAAACGTATTTGCTCACCTACAATCATCATCCATATACCTTACTTTCAAACTTTTATCTCCATCAAAATAGCCTGAGCTGAAATTCAGGCAAAAACTTCATAATGAATAAATGGCATATATTTGAACTCTAATCAAATACAGTTACAGTAATACTATTTCTGCATAAGGTTTCATTTGAAAAGAGGACTTGAAAGCTACTGACTTACACAATGACTTTAATTTCTAGAAGGAACAGAAGCAGAACTTTTATAAGATTGGAAGAAGAGTCTAGAGCTCTCTTTCATACAAAGAACCATGGGACATCTGCAGGAACGGCATGATTTTACGCCACCTAGTTCGTGGTCAATTGAAACATTTACATTAATAACCCTAGTTTTTGTTTTTCTTCTCCTCTCTTACTCTTATTCTACATATTTTCCCTTCCCCAATTCATGTAACTGAGGTATATTTCTCAGTGGCTTTGAGAAAAGAGGAGGAAAAATTGGAGGAGAGCAGAAAAAGCTCAAAGGGAGAGAGAGCTGGGCCTTAGGCATCTCCTAGGCAACCTTTGGCACTGATTTTCCTACCATGGATCTTTCCTACCATGGATCTCACCTTTGACCTCCTCTGTTTACTTTTCCTCTTTCACAACTCAGTAGCGAATACAAAATATATCTGACTTCATGTCATATTGGGAATGACACCAATAGATGTATATCATCTTCAGGACAATGATGCTTGGACTACATTAAAGAAATAATTTAGGTACAGCAGGGATTCCCCGAAGTCCACTCAACAGAGAATCCAACCCACTAATCAGCTTCCAGATCTGAGTCATCAAATCCATTTCTTGCTGCCAGCAAGCTATCATCTTCACTTGGATGTCAAACCCAACGTGTCTCAAATGGAACCGATTATCTTCCTCCACAAACTGGTTTCTCTTCTTAATTTCCCTGTTTGAACCAGTGCTACAATTACAATCCTAGTCATCCATGCTTACAACCTAGAGGTTACCTTTAACCTCTCTTTTTTCTCATCCTCACAGGGAAGAGGGAAGGAGCTAGGGTCTACTCTCTGTCTTAACCATTAAAGTGCGTTAGGTACTCACATCACAGAGTAGTTAAGGTGTAGTCCACAGCCCAGTTGGGCCAAGATGATCTGTAGCTCTTGTTAAAATGTAGACTTCCAGCCACACCCCGGAAGTGCTAAATCAGGGTTGGGCTGGGAATCTCCATTTTAAATTAGATTCCCCATGGGACTTTTTAGGCCAAATAAAGAGAACCTCTGCTCTAAAGAAAATGATCTGGTTACAGAGAGACACACTGCAGAGGAGCAGCTAGTTGAGGAGGAGCAGCTAGACAAGTAAGGCTCCCTGTCCAAAGGGCACAGTAGAGTTTCTAGAGGAAGTCATGGAGTCCCAGTCAGGTAGGTGGAACATAATAGCAGAAAATACAGAGTAAACAATAGTTAAGGGTTCAATACTTCTAAAGTCACCCTTCAGATATGTTCATAAATAGCTTCTGCCAGGACACGACAGGAGAGAGACTCCAGTTCCCCAAAAAGGAGGACCAACTAGAACAAGTCATGCCAGAGCCTAGTTCTGAGAATTAAAGCACACATGGAAGGAACAGTAGCAACTCAGGAAAAAATGTGGCATTCCAGAGTTATCACTGGTCCATTGGATCTCAGCTCTGTTTGACAATAAAAAGACTTAAGGAATAATGCAAGAGGCTAGTGGGAGTCTGGACAGAATGATTCAGGGCCTCATCTATATTAGCCAGGATTTGGTTGCCAATAAAAGAAGTCATTCTAGCTCATTTAAGCCCAAAGGGATTTAATATAATGAATTAGGTGCTTACAAAATTGTTAGAAATGCTGGGGAACATGCTCCAGGCTGAGACTCCAGGAATAATTGCCAGAAGTGCCACCAAGGTAGCCATTCCCGGTATCGTGTTCAGAAATGGGAATGATCAGAAAGCTGAGGGATAAGGGAATGGCTGCCCCAACTGCCAGCTCCAGGTACACTGTCTGCCTCAGCTCACATCTCTGTCAGCAAAGTGGACATCCCAGGCACACACAGAAGTAGACAGTGGGCCCTGGTACACTGCCATAGAAAAACCCAGCACCTCCACATCCTCGCTTGCTAGCAGAAACAGCATGAAGTGCCACCTCTGTCTCACTTCTGTCTTCTGAGTAATACATTCATACACCTGGATTGCTACAGGCTGGGTCACAGGTGGAATCTGAGGAAGTCTGGGAAAAGGAGGCTTCAGCTCTCTATCCTCTAGCATGCCACAAAGGGGGTAGGGGGAGGTGAAGTTGTATGGGCCATGTGTGATATCTGCCTCAGTATCATACTCAGCTGTAGGCTTCTGCATTAGACTAGAAGCCATCTGAGGCCAGGGACCTGATATTAACTGTTTCAGAAGCCCCATCACTTGGCAGAGTATCCAGTGAATACTGGGGAAGTAAGGAAAGAAGGGAGGGAGGCCGACAGGGAGGGAGGAGCTCAGGACCAAGGCAGGGCAGAATCTACAGGTGGAAAGCATTAGGAGATTCAGCTCTGACGGTGTTTAAAATGAGATGAAACAGGGCTGACAGTAATAATTATTTCTTAGTAACTTTTGATTTCAGTCTGTTCCCCTTTGTTTCCATGACTCTGAAAAGTTCCATTCCTTACTGCTGGAAAACATCAATTGCCTCCTAACTGGTGCCCTGCCCCAATTTCTGTCCATTTTAGTCCATTCTACGCATTGATTTCTGAGTTGGTTTCCTAAAACAGTGGTCTTCAACATTTTTCTTGTAAATATTTCCAAGAGAACTTTGTATTCTCTTGCAGATTATCAAGCGGACAACTAGAATGTTTCATCACATGTGAAAATAGCTGCAAAGGATGTAATAATTTCCAGTGTGTTGTAAACCTTGTCATGTTAAAATAAAAATATTACGGCACATTTTAAAATATATCCAATAGACTCTAAATACTACATCTACTATTTTTTTAAATACATGAACAAAGCTGTTCTTGAATAATAGGTGGTTTTACATCTTTTCCTCCTTGAACTCATCTTTCCATTCTGCTTCCACCAAAGAATTTCACACTAATATGACATAATTTTTTTCTTGAAAGTTTATCACTCTGTCATAATTATCACAACAGAAAGTAAATGTGTTCAAATTATTTCCTGTGACCCTGAGGCTGTATTAAAAAATATCTTTTGGATTTAGTTATCCCTTCAGCTATTATTAGTATACTATTGATGAAAAGAACATGAATATATTGTAAATTTTTATAATTATTATATAGAAAAAGTAAATTTCCATTTTAAATGTAACTATTAATAAGCTGGATGGGGACCAACTTGTTTTGTTAAAATTAGATCATGTATTTGTAGGTTAAAATTACTTATTGCTAAATTGAGATAGGGTTCAACCTCAATACTACCCCAACTCCTTTTTCTGTTCTATTATTAATATAAATGCTGAGAAAACTTATTCACATAAATAAGTGGGAATGGAAGGAGTTTTATTATGGCAATGCCCTCAATTGTTTGCACTCTGACAGAATCGTATGCCAAAAATCATGGGCAATCTAGCATCCAAATTTATTTTTAACAACCTGCCAGCTGACAATTTGATTGTAGATTCTATCGCAATTTTATTGAACACAAACTAGGAAACTACCTAACTGCAAAAGGATTTGTTACTCATTCATTAGTGTGACTCCCTTTCTCAATACCGATACTGATACCTATACTGTATACCAATACCTACCCCAGGGCAATACACTTTAGTAAGACTAGAGTGAGAGTGAGGCCTTTCTTTAAAATCTGAGATGATGGGGGGAAAAATGGTGTGTGAAAGAAGAGATGGAAAACATGTGTCCTCAGACAGATCACTTTTAAGGAGTGCAAGGGGAAATACGAAGATCCAGAGTCTGATTCCCTTACTCTTTGTGTACCACACTCGTTTGAAGACCACTGCCCTAAAACAGCACAACTTGCTTACTTAGTACTTCCCCATTGGCATAAAATACCCACAATTTGAAAAAATGTTAAGAAGGTGAGACAGACTAACCGTTTAAATCTTACATGGTCTATTTGTACTTTAAAAACTTATTAATTTAATGTACGTGTAAAATGTATGCATGCAAAAGCTGGAAGGTGACTAGGGAAGACCAAAGAAGAACTGATGCCTTTGAGTTGTGGTGTTGGCAAAGAATACTGAACATACCATGGACTGCCAAAAGAAGTACAACTAGAATGCTCCTTAGAAGCAAGGATGACAAGACTTCATCTCACATACTTTGGACATGTTATCAGGAGGGATCAGTCCCTGGAGAAGCACATCATACTTGGTAAACAGAGGGTCAGCGAAAAAGAGGAAGACACTCAATGAGATGGATTGACACAATGGCTGCAACAATGGGCTCAAGCATAACAACGATCATGAGGATGGCACAGGCCTGGACAGTGTTTCATTCTGTTGTACATAGGGTCACTATGAATCATGAATGTTCTTAATGGCGTCTAGAATAGTGAATCATTTCCAGAAGGTTTTCACTTTACTTTTGCCCAGATCCATCAGAGGAATCGCTATCTATGGCAGCTATAGCCTTATGAAATTTCTTAAATAATAAGACTTCAAAGTTGAAATTACTCCTTGATCCATGGGCTGCAGAATGGATGGTGTGTTAGCGTCATGAAAACAACATTAATCTACTCGTACATCTCCATCACAGCTCTTGGGTGACCAGGTGCGTCATCAATGAGTAGTAATATTTTGAAAGGAATCTTTTTTCCTGAGCAGTAACTCTCAACAGTGGGCTTAAAATATTCAATAAACCATGTTGTAAACAGATGTGCTGTCATCCAGGTTTTGTTGTTCCATTTATAGAGCACAGGCAGAGTAGATTTAGCATAATTCTTAAGAGCCCTAGGATTTTCAGAGTGGTAAATGAGCATTGGCTTCAACTTAAAGTCACCAGCTGCATTAGCCCCTAATAAGAGAGTCAGCCTGTCTTTTGAAGTTTTGAAGCCAGGCATTGACTTTCCTCTAGCTATGAAGGTCCTAGATGACATCTGTTTGATCTGTTGTTTAGTGTAGCCACCTTCATCAATTAGCTAGATCATCTGGATAACTTGGTGCAGCCTCTACATCAGCACTTGCTGCTTCACCTTGCACTTTTATGTTATGGAGATGTCTTCTTTCCTTAAACCTCATGAACCAACCTCTGCTAGCTTCAGACTTTTCTTCTGCAGCTTCCTCACCTCTCTGAGTCTTCACAGAATTGAATAGAGTTGGGGCCTTGCTCTGAATTAGGCTTTGATTTAAAGGAATGTTGTGGCTGGTTTGATCTTCTATCCAGACCACTAAAACTTTCTCCATATCAGCAGTAAGGCTGTTTCGCTTTCTTATCATTCGTGTGTTCACAGGAGTAGCATTTTTAATTTTCTTCAAGAACTTTTCCTTTGCATTCACAGCTTCTCTAAATGTTTGGCACAAGAGACCTAGCTTTCAGCCTATCTGGCTTTCAACATGTCTTCTTCACTAAGCTTAATCATTTCTAGCTTTTAATTTAAAGTGAGAGATGTGTGATTCTTCCTTTCACTTAAACACTTAGAGGCCGTTGTAGGGTTGTTAACTGGCCTAATTTCGATATTCTCATGTCTTAGGGAATAGGGAGGCCTGAGAAGAGGGAGAGAGATGGGGGAAGGCCCATTGGTGGAGCAGTCGGAACACACACAACATTGGTTAAGTTTGCTGTCTTACATGGGCATGGTTCGTGGTACCTCAAAACAATTACAATAGTAACATCAAAGATTACTGATCACAGATTACCATAACGGATTACCAAACTGTGACACAGAGACACGAAGTGAACACATGGTATTGAAAAAATGGTGCTGATAGACTTGCTGAACACAGGGTTGCCACCTACTTAGTTACCTTTGGAATTACTAAAAGATTATTTATCTACATATGAATATATGTTAAAAGGCTTAATAACAACAGTTATTAGAGGCCCTTGCAAAGAACTTAGGTTCCCCCAACCTACAGAGGAGGGAATGAACTGATGGTGTTAAAGTCTACCATGGTTATTCCTTTCCCACTCACAAGTATAAGATGAAGTGTGACTATAAGGTAAAGTGATTTAAAAAAAATAAAACAAAAAACTTTTTATTATGGAAAGTTTCAAACATGTGCACAAATAGCATAGTACAATGAACCCCATATGTCTGTCAACATATGATTAATATTTCTTCTATACTCACCTACTTTGCCCTTTTCTCCCTCCGCTAGACTCTTTTAAAGCAAATATCCTTTCACCCTTATTATTTCAGTATGTATTTCTAAAAAATAAAGACTGTTGGAAAAAACATAACCACAGTATCATTATCACACCCAAAAAATTAACAACATGTGACTATTTTCAAATTCACTAGAATTTACACATCCAAATGAATGTTCTCTTCAAGGAATCATCATAAAGAGCGAGAGTCTAGCATTACTCAAAACATTTTTGGAATACTTTTCAGGAATTGCAATACATTCTTTTAAGTATTCTAAATGATGACAAATGTTCACTCTTCAAGGATAGATTTGACTTGAAAACAAACAAAAAGTCTTTAGGAATTAACTCCTGTGAATAGGGGGAGTAATGAGGCTGTGCAGAATTGGCTTTGTTAAAGAGAGCAATGTACATACAGAGGCACAAGGTGTGTCCATTTCATGAAAGGAGTGTGATGCTTGTAAATTAGCTCAGAAAATACCTACTCGATAACCAAAGTTACTGGGCTAGAGAAAGAGCTCTGTTGCACTGGGAGCTGAAGCAGGAGTGGAAATAAGAGGAGAAAGTGAGAGGCAGGTGAGAGAGCCAGCCAGTTGGTGAAACGAGTCTGGCTTATACTAAACCCATTGCTATTGAGTCAGTTCCAACTCATAGTGGCCCTGTAGGACAGAATAGAACTGTCCCAAAGGGTTTCCAAAGATGTAATCTTTATGGAAGCAGACTGCCACATCTTTCTTCTGTGGAGCAGCTGGTGGGTTCGAACCACTGACATTTGAATTAGCAGCCGAGCACTTACCACTGCACCACCAGGACTCCTCAGGCTTAATCCTCGTACCCCAAATTCCAGTGATTCCAGTCACTTTCAGGATTATCTTGCATTTCAGGCCTCCATGATTTGCAAACAATGTTCCCTATGATTGGAATGCCTACCCTCACTGGATGAACCCACTAGGGGAATGTCTACTCATCCTTTAAGACCTTGATCAAATATTACCACATTCCTTGATTCTTTCTGGCACAATTAGTTCCTCCATTTTCTAATCCTAATTGTATTTGTAGGTACCTCTTTTAATGTCTCTGTAACTATTTTATATTTACTCAAATATGTATTTATTTCCCCAGTTAGACTGGGGACTTCATTTTTGTATCTTTGGCGCATAGACAGTAACTGGCACGTAGTAGATGCTCTGTAATCATAGATACAATTAATAATCTGTGTATCTTTACATGGTTTAGATCCTGAGATATTCTCATAATGTAGCAAAGTAGTTGAGGGCTCTGAACATTATAAAGAAGAAATACCTTAGGTAAGAGCAGTTTTGCAAACTCTAAAAGTTTCAGATGTAGCTGTGAAAAGTTATGGCACATAACTGCCCAAGAAAATGTTAGCAATTTATTTTCCTCTATTTTTTTTTTGAAAAAAAAAAAATCCAAATCAATTTTTGAGGGATCATAGTTGTTTTATTTTTCTTTGTGAAATTAATACTTAAAGAACTAAAGAATTAAGTACAAATTGAAATGGAGTTCCGAACTTAGTAGATCTACATTTTTCTCTAAATAAATTTGGAAGGCAGAACACAAAGTATAAAAATAAATCATGTGCTTCAAAGGAAATAGATGATCAACTCTCAAGGTCATTGTATAAAACTATAGACATTGGGAATGATTTAAACTAGGACTTAATATGTTCCCTTGTCAGGACTACTCATATACTCCTCTCTCTTTCTCTCCCACATTCTGCTCCAGAGCAAAAACAACTCCATCCATTCCTACTTGAACCACCCAGCCTCTAACCCTGGGCTTTTGTGGGAAGTGGAAGCATCACTTTTAACATTGTGCCAGTAGCCACACCTGCCACACCCATGGCATAATCCTAGGATGAGAACTAGTTCGTGGGTAGTCTATGTGGGTGGAAAGGAGAAAGGGAGAGCCACCTGTAAAGAACAATTGCATCTGATGTCACCTGCCCTTTGTGGAACCTACATTTTATCCAGACAGTGCCAGTTCTTCAGAGTGCCTTCTGAGCTCCAGCTGGCCCCAGTTTTATTTGTTCTTTTTTAATGAGGAAGTTTACAGAATTTTTTGCAGTCTTCTTGTCAGATGTTAAATATTCTATTGAACTGTGTTTGTATGGAAATAACCTGATATGGATACAGAAGAAACATGACTGAGGTAGTTGAGCAGCAGGTTTGATTGGTTTTAATGGTTACATTGCACAACCTGGGCAAGGCATCCCATGACATCAAAGATTACTATAACCCAACCCGGAAATCCGGCCAGACCACCCAGGGACTTACAAAAGCACTTCAGCCTCCACAGTATAAGAACCATTTCTCTGACCTCAAGACACATGGCCTCTTGTGTCCTGTGACTCTTCTCAACTGGAGAATATATGAAATAAATTAACGTTTGCTTTTTGCTATTTTTATAAAGGAAATTTATTGTTTTTAAAAAAGAAAAACTGAATAAAAAATTATAGCTTATAATGACTTCATACACACAAAGTTAAGAACATGGAAATGATGAAAATACAAATAACAGTACCACTTTAATTTTATGTTTGAAAACAGCATATTTTGATTATTTCATATGAGGAATTTCACACTCCTAATACGGTCACAACTGGACCTATAAGCAACATCATGATAAATGGAGAAAAGATTGAAGTTGTCAAGGATTTTATTTTACTAGGATCCACAATCAACACCCATAGAAGCAGCAGTCAAGAAATCAAACAATCTATTATATAGGGCAAATCTGCTGCAAAAGATCTATTTAAACTGTTAGAAAGCAAACATGTTATTTTGAGGACTACAATGTGCCTGACTCAAGCCATGGTATTTTCAATGGCCTCATATACATGTGAAAGCTGGACAATGAATAAGGAAGACCGAAGAACTGATGCCTTTGAATTATGGTTTTGGAGAATACTGAATGTACCATGGACTGCCAGAAGAATGAACAAATCTGTCTTGGAAGAAGTACAGCCAAAATGCTCCTTAGAATCGAGGATGGCGAGACTTCGTCTCATGTACTTTGGACATGTTATCAGGAGGGACCAGTCCGTGGAGAAGGACATCATGTTTGGTAAAGCAGAGGGCTGGCGAAAAAAAAGAAGACCCTCAATGAGATGGATTGACCCAGTGGCTGCAACAATTGGCTCAAACATAGCAAGGATTGTGAGGATGGTGCAGGACTAGGCAGTGTTTCATTTTGTTGTGCATGGGGTCGATATGAGCCGGAACCAACTCAACGGCACCTAACAACAAGAAGGAGGAGAAAAGTGCAACTTTCAAGACCTCCTTTTATCTTTTGAAATAACAAATACCAAAAAGATTTAACTTTGTTTCCTGATTTCAGAGAAAGTTGTGAGAGAAACTTTCTTAAATTGTCAGAGAAAGAAAGAAAAAATATTTTAAATAATTTTTCAAAATGCATATGTTATAATTTGCTCTGAAGATCAATGTGCTAAATTGAGTTGTTGGG
>NW_004444216.1:590801-592611 GCF_000243295.1 Trichechus manatus latirostris
TGATAGATTAATCTTAATGGGTTCTTCAGACTTATGCCTAATCTAGGTTTATAAGCCTTTTCTAAATAAATCATACTTAAACGGTCAACCAAGGGGCCCTGGGGACACAACGGTTAAGCATTTGGCTGCTAACCGAAAGTTCAGCTGTTCAAACCCACCAGCCGCTCAACAGGAAAAACGTGGCAGTCTGCTTCCATAAGGATTTACAGCCTTTGAAACCCTATGGGGCAGTTCTACTCTGTTCTGTAAGGTGGGTATGAGTTGGAATTTACTTGAGGGCAATGGATTTCTTTTTTTAAAAACAGCCAACCAGTTGCATTAAGAATCAATTGTTTTCTTACAAAGCAAGATAAATTCTTTTTAAACGTTTTTTTATTTTTAAGTAATTTCAAACTTACGGAAGAATTGCAAGAATAGGACAAAGAATTCCTGGGTACCCTTCACTCATATTTACTAATTTTTAACAGTTTGTCTCATTTTCGTGCAGTTTCTCTCTCTCTATATATATATTTATATATATATGTATGTATGTATATTCACTGTTGTTATTAGATGCCATCGAGTTGGTTCCAACTCACAGTGACCCTACATACAACAGAATGAAACACTGCCCAGTCTAACGCCATTCTCACAATCCTTGCTATGTTTGAGCCAGTTGTTACAGCTACTGTGTCAGTCCATTGAGCATGATGTCCTTCTCCAGGGACTGATCCCTCCTGATAACATGTCCAAAGGACGTAAGAGGAAGTCTTGCCATTCTCCCTTCTAATGAGCATTTTGGCTGTACTTATTCCAAGACAGATTTGTTCGTTCTTTTGGCAGTTCCATGGTATATTCAATATTCTTCACCTACACCATAATTCAAATGCATCAATTCATTCTCTTATATAATCAGGAAATTTAACACTGATATAATATTATTATGTAATATACAATCCATATTCAAACTTCACCAATTTCTCAGTAATGACGTTTATGGCAATTTTTCCCCTAAACAAGATCACTCATTGCATTTTGTTGTCATAGCTTTTAATTTCCTTTACTCTGACTACTATGTCTGTATACTAGGTTCTAAGACGAGGTGGTGTGAGGCCTCCTACTTTGTTCTTCTTTAATAAAGCCTTCCTTATTCAGGGCCTCTTTCTCTTCCATATAAAGCTAGTAATTAGTTTTTCCATCTCATTGAAGAATGCTGTTGGGATTGGATCAGGATTGTATTATATGTATGTATTGCTTTGGGTAGTATTGACATTTTCAAAATGTTAAGTCTTCCTATCCAAGAGCATGCTATGTTTTTCCACTTACGTAAGTCTCTTGGTTTCTTGCAGTAGTGTTTTGTAGTTTTCTTTGAATAAGTCTTTCAGGTCCCTGGTTAGATTTATTCCTAAGCATTTTTATCTTTTAGGGTGCTATTGTAAATTGTATTGTTTTCCTTTTTAAGTTCTCTGTGTTGATGTAGAGGAATCCAACTGATTTTTGTGTATTGATCTTGTATTTTGCCACTTTGCTGAATCCTTCTGTTAGTTCCAGTAGCTTTCTTGTGGAGTCTAGGATTTTCTATGTATAGGATCGTATCATCCATGGTATAGTTTTACTTCTTCCTTACCAATCTGGATGCCCTGTATTTCCTTTTCTTGCTTTATTGCTCTTGCTAGGACTTCCAATACAATGTTGAGTAAGAGTGGTAATAAAAGGCACTCTTGTCTGGTTCTCATTCTCAAGGGGAATGATTACAGACTCTCTCCACTGAGGATAATGTTGGCTATTGGTTTTGCATAAATTCCTTTTAATATGTTGAGGAATTTCCTTT
>NW_004444216.1:592711-640982 GCF_000243295.1 Trichechus manatus latirostris
ATAAAGCCTTCCTTATTCAGGGCCTCTTTCTCTTCCATATAAAGCTAGTAATTAGTTTTTCCATCTCATTGAAGAATGCTGTTGGGATTGGATCAGGATTGTATTATATGTATGTATTGCTTTGGGTAGTATTGACATTTTCAAAATGTTAAGTCTTCCTATCCAAGAGCATGCTATGTTTTTCCACTTACGTAAGTCTCTTGGTTTCTTGCAGTAGTGTTTTGTAGTTTTCTTTGAATAAGTCTTTCAGGTCCCTGGTTAGATTTATTCCTAAGCATTTTTATCTTTTAGGGTGCTATTGTAAATTGTATTGTTTTCCTTTTTAAGTTCTCTGTGTTGATGTAGAGGAATCCAACTGATTTTTGTGTATTGATCTTGTATTTTGCCACTTTGCTGAATCCTTCTGTTAGTTCCAGTAGCTTTCTTGTGGAGTCTAGGATTTTCTATGTATAGGATCGTATCATCCATGGTATAGTTTTACTTCTTCCTTACCAATCTGGATGCCCTGTATTTCCTTTTCTTGCTTTATTGCTCTTGCTAGGACTTCCAATACAATGTTGAGTAAGAGTGGTAATAAAAGGCACTCTTGTCTGGTTCTCATTCTCAAGGGGAATGATTACAGACTCTCTCCACTGAGGATAATGTTGGCTATTGGTTTTGCATAAATTCCTTTTAATATGTTGAGGAATTTCCTTTATATTCATAGTTTGCTGAGAGTTTCATCAGGAATGGGTATTGGATTTTGTCAAATGCCTTTTCTGCATCAATTGAGATGATCGTGTAATTTGCTTCCTTTCTTTTATTTATGTGGTGGATTTCACTGATTGATTTTCTAATTTTGAACCATCCTTGCGTGCCTGGTGTGACTCCCACCTGAGTACGATGTATTATTTTTTTTTATATGCTGTTGAATTTTATTGGCTAGAATTTTGTTGAGAATTTTTGAACTTATATTCTTGAGGGATACTGGTCTGTAGTTTTCTTTTTTAGTGGTGTCTTTGCCTGGCTTTGGTATCAGGGTTATGCTGGTTTCATAGAATGAATTTGTGAGTGTTCCTTCCTTTTCTATGTTCTGGAATAATTTGTGTAGAATTGGTATTAACTCTTCTCTGAATGTTTAGTAGAATTCTCCAGTGAAGCCTTCTGGACCGGGGTTTTTTTTTGTTGTTGTTGTTGGGAGTTTTTTTTAATGACCCCTTCAATTTCTTCTTTTGTTATAAACCGCCCCCACCAAAAAAGTCCCAAACCTATTGCTGTCCAATCAATTCCAACTTATAATGACCCTATAGGACAGAGTAGAACTGTCCCATAGGGTTTCCAAGGAGCATCTGGTGGATTTGAACTGCTAACCTTTTGGTTAGCAGCCATAGATCTTAACCACTGGCCACCAGGACTCTTGTTATAGGTCTGTTCAAATTGTCTACCTCAGTTTGTGCTAGTTTGGGTACATAGTGCGTTTCTAGAAATTTGCCCATTTCCTCTAGGTTTTCAAACTTGTTGGAGTACGATTTTTTGTAGTATTCTGTTATGATCTTTTTTCTTTCAGCTGGTTCTGTTGTGATGTCACCCATCTCATTTCTTATTTGGGTTATTTGCATCTTCTCCTGTTTTTCTTTCACCAGTTTTGCCAGTGGTTAGTTGATTGTATTGATCCTTTCAAAGAACCAGCTTTAAGTCTTGTTAATTCTTTCTATAGTTTTTCTGTTCTCTTTTATTTTTTTCTGCTCTAATTTTTATTATTTCATTTCTTCTGGTGACTGTGGGCTTCTTTTTCTGCTTTCTTTCTGTTTGAGTTGAAGGGTTAATGTTTTTATTTTTATCCTTTCTTCTTTTTTGATGTATGCATTTATTGCTTTAAATTGACCTCTGAACAGTGCTTTTGCTGTGTCTCAAAGGTTTTGGTATGTTGTGTTTTCATTCTCTTTAGATTCAAGGAATTTTTATATTTCATCTTTGATTTCTTCTATTACCCAGTAGTTTTTAAGCAAGGTGTTACTTAGTTTCCATGTATTGGATTTTTTTTTCCACGTTCTTCCTGTTATTGATTTCTACTTTTACAGCATTGTGATTGGAGAAGATGCTTTGTATTATTTCAGTGTTTTTGAATTTTTGAGGCTTGCTTTGTGGCATAAAATGTGGTCTATTCTGGAGAATGATCCATGAGCATTGGAGAAGAATGCGTATTTTGCCACCGCTGGGTGAAGTCTTCTGTATATGTCTATGAGGTCTAGTTGGTTGATTGTGGTATTTAGATCTTCTGTGTCTTTGTTGAGTTTCTTTCTAGTTATTTTGTCCTTCACCGAGAGTGGTGTGTTAAAGTCTGCTAGTGTTATTGTGGAAGTGTCTATTTCTCTTTTCATTGCTCTGTCATTGGATGCATATATAATTATTATGGTTATGTCCTCTTGGTGGATTGATCCTTTAATCTTTATATAATGTCCTTCCTTGTCTTTCATGGTGAATTTGCCTTAAAGTCTATTTTATCAGAGATTAATATTGCCACTCATGCTCTTTTTTCATTGTTTGCTTGATATACCTTTTTCCATCCTTTAAGGTTTAGTTTATTTATATCTTTGTATCTAAGGTGTGTCTCTTGTAGACAGCATATCAATAGGTCGTGTTTTTTTTTATCCATTCTGCCACTCTCCATCTTTTTGCTGGTGCATTTAGGCCATTTACATTCTGTGTGATTGTTTACAGGTATGAGTTTATTGCTGTAATTTTGTTATGTCTTTTTTTGTGGTGTTGGTGGTTTCTTCCTTCTGCTTTATTTTGAGTGCTGAGTTGTTTTTTTTTTAAATTGTGGCTTGTCTTTTCATTTTCTTCGTTGTTGGTTTTGTGTGTACTGAGCCTTTATGATTTTCTTCTTTTATATTTTGATGACTAGGTTTTTTAACTTTCTTTGTGGTTACCCTGAAATTTACCTTTATCTTCATAAGTTTAAAGCAGTAATTTATTTCTTGATATCGCCCTCACTTCCTCTCCATATGGAAGTTCTAAATCTATACACTTTATTCTCCCTTTATGCTTTGCAGTGGTCATCAGTTACAGATTGATACCTCTGTTCCCTATTTTCCGTTTTTTAGCTTTATTTTATTTTTGAGAGTTCTTTATCTGGGTTGATATCTGGCTGATGTTGTCATCTGTTGTAATCTCAGGTTGTTGTCTGATGTTGTTAGTTTTCCGTCCGAAGGACTCCCTGTAACATTTCTTGTAAAGTTGGTCTGGTTTTTACAAACTCCCTTTTTTTCTGTTTATCTGGAAATGTCCTAATTTCACCATATATTTGAGGGATAATTTTGCTGGATATGTAATTCTTGGTTGGCAGGTTTTTCCTTTCAAGATTTTATATTTGTCATCCCATTGCCTTCATGCCTGCATCATTTCTGCCAAGTAATCAGAGCTTAGTCTTATCAATGCCCCTATGTAGGTGATCTTTCGTTTTTCCTGCGCTGCTTTCAGGATTCTTTCTTTGTCTTCGGTTTTGGAAAGTTTCATTCTGACATGTCTTGGTGTTCTTCTTTTGGGACCTATTCTGTATGGGGTCACTGTGTTTCTTAGATGGTTATCTTCTCATCTTTCATGATATTAGGGAAGTTTTCTGTCAACAGACCTTCAACACCTTTTGTTGATCGCTCCCCTTCTGGGATTCCAATCATATGTAA
Organism: Trichechus manatus latirostris; assembly: GCF_000243295.1. Taxonomy (NCBI): domain Eukaryota; kingdom Metazoa; phylum Chordata; class Mammalia; order Sirenia; family Trichechidae; genus Trichechus; species Trichechus manatus. Next base: position 596,377 of record NW_004444216.1, read on the forward strand.
GTTATTTCTCTTGATGGTGTCCCACATAACTCTTAGGTGTTCTTTTTTTTTAAATTGTTCCTCAAACAGATTAGTATCAAGGGATTTGTCTTCTATTCTGCTGATCCTGTCTTCTATTGTTTCAGTTCTACTCCTATGACTTTCCATTCAGTTGTCTATTTCTGAAATTTTATTGTTAAGCTTCTAGATTTCTAGTTGCTGTTTTTGTATGGTCTCCAATTGTCTATTTATTTTGTCATTTTGCTCTTGTATTGTTTTCTTGAATTCTTCTAGCATTTTGTCTGTGCTTTCCTTGGTTTTTGACAGTGTTTTCCATAGTTTTGTCTATATTTTCATTGATTCCTTTGAGGACCTTGTACATAAGTCTTTTGAATTCCTTATCAGGAAGCTCCATTACATTTTCCGCCTCAGGGAGGATTTCTGGTTCTTTACTTTGGTCAGATGATGGGGTCATCTTACCCCGATTCTTTAGGTAGCTTGCTATTGTCTGTTGTCTCCAGAACATTAAGGGGTTATTGTATTTATTTTTTAATTGTATAATTGTTTATTGGGTCCTGTTTTTTTTGTTTTGTTTTGTTTTGATGATTCCTTGCAGGCATGGCTAACATGGTGCTCTGGTTTCTGGACTGTCATGCTGGAGCACTCTCTACCTCTCTCAGTGAGAGTAGGGCCTTGGGTAGGTGTAGAAGCTTGGGTCTCTGTTTACTGGTCTTGTGGGCAGCTGAGGGTGGATTGGTTGGGCTTTGGCTTCTGTCTGTCTTTGGTTCAGTGGTGAAGGAGCAGGGAATGGTGCTCTCCTTGCAGGTAGAGCAGCTGGTGTGGTGGGTGTAATGGGCAGGTGGGGGTGTGGCCCTCACCTCTCACCGGTTGTGGAGGAAGGTGTGGGTGGTAGATAGGAGGCAGTGGGCAGACATGCACGAAGTTGCTCTACCTCTGCCTCCTCCTGGGCAGAGTGAGGGAGGAGGGAATGGCAGGCGGATGCCCATTTAGTCATGCCATATCCATCTGTTGGTGGGCAGGGAGAGGGAGTAAGTGCAGTGTGGGGATGCGCGCACACTCCCTCCACTTCTGCCTTGTGCTGGGCAGGCGGAGGGAGGAAAGGGCCTCAGGGAGAATGTGTGTACAGTCGTGGCTCCTCTGCCCCTCACTGGATGGATTAAGGGAAGGAGTCGCACCATGCAGATGTACACACAGTGGCACTGCCTCTGCCTTGCGCCCATTGGGGGAGGAAGCGAGGGATTGTGGGCAGATGCACATGAAGTCCAGGCTCCTCTGCCCCTTGCTGCATGGGTTAAAGGAGGGACTCCTAATGGATGCTCATATAGTAGCACCACCTCCACCTCACACAAGGCTGGGGGAGGAAGGATGGGGCAGCAGAAGGGTGTGCATGCAGCTGCATCTCCTCTGCCCCTCGCCAGGTGGGGGGAAGGAAGAGGGAGCAGCAGGCAGGTTCTCTCACTATCTCATCACTGCTGTTCCCCACCAGGCCCTTGTGGGGGTGTAGGTGATGGGCGGGTGCATGCACGGGAGCACACCTAGTCTTGTTCTTCGGGTGAGCAAGGGGGAGTAGTGGTTGGTGTTGGGTGGGGTGGGGGGAAGAGGATAGGCTCATGCTGTGGTCCCCTAGTCAGGCAAGATGGTCAGGGTATGGGACCCTCTGCCACCTCTGATCAGGAGGATGGGGTGAGGGGGAGTTTGTCCCTCTGTCTAGGATATATTTGTGCCTGGGCATCTTATATCCACTGCACTAAAATGCAAAGTGGGGGGCCATCTGGGGACCTGGTGGATGGGACCCCCTGCCAACACTAGCAGGTCCATCACCTCATCCGTGCTACTCACCCCTGAGGTCAGGGGCTGCTGATCCTGAGTATCTTTGGTTCTGTATCCTGGCTTCCTCCCTGCCTCTGCTTCTTTCATTGTGCGTTTATAGCATTTCTGTGTCCCTTTGGGGAAAGTTGTGAAGTTGCCTTGCTGTTTTCTTCACCTGGGGTCACTGCTGGCTTTGTCCTAAGATGGCTGCGCTGGGCAAGGATGGCTGGCTGAGCTCCTCGAGCTCCTTCATTCCATGTTACTCCTCTTTCACTCACTTTTTCCTTCAGTTGGTGTTCAGTTCAGTTCTTAGACCTTCTTTTTTGATGTTCAGTGTTCCCAGATTATTATCTGCTTGTGTTTTGCTTGTTTTTTAGGGTCTTTTTTGTAGGGGGACAGTATGGTTCATGTGACTAAGCCACCATCTTGGCTCTGCCCTAATATCCTTCACACTGTCAAGTTCCTCAGCCTTTCCCTGTCTTTCATGACATTGACATTTTTTAAGATTATGGGCCACTTGTTTTTGTAGACTGTCCCTCAGATTTGGATTTCTTTGATGTTTCCTCGTTATTATATTGAAGTAAGCATTTTAGGCAAGAATGTTCCATAAGTGATATTCTGTCCTCAATGCATCACATCAGGAGGCACATGAGAATTTTTCTCATTAGTGATGCTAATTTGATCACTTGGTTAAGGCAGTGCCCATTAGCAAAACAAGATAAATTACTGGTTGCAAAAAAGAAAACAATGAAATGAAATTGTAGTTATTTCATGTGGGTTGCTTTCTGAATATAAAAGTTTCACATTTAATGACAAAATACCAAGCACACAAAATAAGGAAACACATAGGCCTTTCTATTAAACCAAATGCCAGGGATTCAGGTAAGAAATATTATTTATTGTATCAATGACTAATTGGATTACAAGATCTAATAAAAATTGCTTCAGTTTACCTTATTCTTACTACCTGCAAAACACTTTATGTACATTATTTCTAAATTTTATTATGGGCCTAAAAGGTTGTAATTTTAGCCCCATTTTGTGTATGAGGAAACTGAGGTAAGCAAATTTAGTGATTCTCTCATAGTCATAGGTAGTAAGTGGAAGAGACAAGATTTGAACCCAAATCTACCTGGATTTCAAACCACTGCTTCTTCTACCATATCATACTGCAGCCTTTTCAAACAAAAATTCTAGGTTTCCATGTGCTAGCCAAAAACAATGGTAAGTGTCATTAAATTTTATCCATATAAAAGGCAGATTAAGTTTTTTTTTTAAATAATATTTTATCGTATTTTCAGTGAAAGTTTACCAGCAAATTAGGTTCCTATTCAACAATTTCTCCACAAATTGTTCAGTGACATTGGTTACATTTTTCATAATGTGTCAACATTCTCGTTATTTCCATTCTGACTGTTTCATTTCCAGTAATCTAGTTTCTCTGCCTCCTTACCTTCACATCTTTGCTTTCAAGTAATTGCTGACCATTGGTCTCATATTGATATTTTTAAAGGAGTGCGGTACTCACAGGCCATGCTCTTTATGTTGTGAGCCAGTCTGTTATTTAGCTAAAAGGTGACCTCAGGGGATAGTTTCGGTTCAAGGTTTAACGAATATCTCAGAGCCATAGTCTTGGGGAGTCCTCTAGTCTCAGTCGGTCCAGTAAGTTTAGACTTTAAGAAACTGAGGTCTGTTCCAAATTTTTCTCCCAGTCTGTCAGGATCCATTTATTGTGATCTTGATCAGAACATTTGGTAGTGGTAGCCAGACACCATCTAGTTCTGGTCTCGGGGTAGAAGAGGCCATGGTTTGTGTAGACAGTCCTACAGACTACTTTCTTCTCAGATTCTTGGGTTTCCTTCTATTACTTTTGCTCCAGATGAGTAGATACCAATACTTGCATCTTAGATGGCCACTCACAAGCTCTTAAGACCCCAGATACTACTCACTAACCTGGGAGGTAGAACATAAACCTTATGAACTTTATTATGCCACTTGACCCAGTTGTCCCATAAGACTATGGTCCTAAGTCTTCAAATCCAGAAAACCAATCCCGTGAGGTGTTTGGTTATATCTAAGAAATATCCATTACTGTGCCCCCTATGTGCTTAATTATATTTATGAATATATGTGCATGTATACACATGCATGCATATACATATAGATGTATATACATCCATACATACACACATTTATGTACCTATACACATACTTGCATACATACATACACATATACCCACATACATAGTTTTTTGTTGTCGTTGAAAGGTAGATTAACTTTTGAAGAGAATTTTTAAAAAATTCAAATGATAACATTTTTAAATTACCTTAGAAGTATATTTTAAAATAAGCACTGGAAATAATGGGCATCTGGTGTGCCAGCTTTAAGTAAGACTTGTTGTATATATTAAACTTTCATTTAGCATATATCTCCCTCTTTGTTGCAGACTATTATTTTTCCCCCTTTTCCACGTTCTCCTATTTAGTCTTGCTGTCTATTTTTATATTTCTTTCTGGATATTTGGATCCCTGGATCTCTCCCTCATTCTAGCGTCTTTCCAAATATTTCTCCATCTTTTCAATGTTTCCTTATTTCCATCATATAACAACAGCTAACTGGAACTTGGGCATTAAGGAGAGTCCTAAAAGATCAGTCCTGAACCCTATGCCAATTAGCACTTCCATTAATAACTTGAATGATGATAAGAGTAACACGAAACTGGGTAGGGTGACTACAGTCTTGGAAAACTGCATTAAAACTAAAATTTCTGGCAAGACAGGAAAATGGGTGGTTAAGAACAAAAATGCTTTGTAGGATACGAGTAGTATACGATGATTACTTTAGAGAAGAAAAACGATCTGTTCACACAAAACGTGGCAAAGGATGGGCTTTACATAAGTATGTTAGGAAAGAATGGAAAAGAACAGAGGATTTCCCAGGCTAAATATGAGTAAGGAATATAGCACACTTAAAAAACAAGTCTAATATTGTTGTGTATGACTGATATTACAAAATTTACTAACCCTGAAGTTATCCTTCCTTTGTTCTCAGCATTGGTTTGGTCTTAGTTACAGCAATGTTTCTATTTTGGCTTTTCACATTTAAAAATGTATGCATTTTATAAACGTATTAGGGAAAAATGTTTGTAGATAACCACAGATTAATAGGTTGATAGGAATAGATTGATAGGAAATCCGATTTGTAAGACAAATTTAAGAAATTGATCTTATTAGTTTACTCTGCATTTCAGAACTGTTATGATGGACTGTAATAGAGCAGAAAAATTTTCAGATATGACCATGGGAACACTTATAATATCAAAGTTTATTTAGACTACATGACCTAATAATACTAGATACTTACTTTATGCATACAAGCTGCTAGATACTTTATTATTATTTCTAAACTTTACACAGGTCTGAAAGGACGTAATATTAGTCCCAACTTTTAATATATTTTGGTGATGAGCATTTTATTTTTTAATCAATAGGTGCTTACTTTAAAAAAAGTAAATAACTGCTGGAGAAATAAGTCTTTTCAGTCATTCATACCTCAGTGAAAAGTATTTAATCAGATAATCACTGGGCTGCACTCATAATACCTAATATGCAGTAGTTTTGATAGGGAATGGAAATAATTTGGGGGTACTGAGATTTCATGGGGCAGCCAGTTTGAATTGGGCATCATAGTGGGGTTACTGTCACTTAAAGGGCATTGTGGGCACATTACAATTTGTTCTGACAGCTTACATGACAGCAATCATTCCACTGAGCATCATCTGCCGGAGAGTTTGGGAAGGCACCTAGGTGAGAGAATTTCTGTCCAGCTTCACCCAGTCAGCACAGCAGCAGAGCCAGAGAAAATACCAGTAACCAATTGCCATCAAGTCTGTTCTGACTCATGGCAGCCCCATGTGTGTCAGAATAAAATTGTGCTCCATAGGGTTTTCAATGGCTGATTTTCTGGAAGTAGATTGCCAGACCTTTCTTCTGAAGTGCCTCTGGGTGGACTTGAATCTCCACCTTTCTGTTAGCAGCTGAGCATGTTAACTGTTTGCACCACCCAGAGAAAATACAGTAGGACTCATATATAGTAGAGGCAAAAATGAACTTCTTGATTAGGAGGGTAGAACTGGAACCAGCTACATAGAGAGGGGGTTTGTGGAATCTCCATTCTGAAAAAGTAGTGCTCTCCTGAGAAAATGTTCCTAATGGAAAGAAGTTCCGTGGACCACATACTCCTGATTGGACATGAAAGTCACTGGAGATAGTGGGGGAGGACAACCTCTGTTTTGACTGAGAGGCAAAGGAGTTGGTGTCTTTTTAAAACTAAATGCTATTAGTGAAGTATTCATTTCTGTCCAAAGCAAAAACAGACACTATCACAATGCAAAAATTTTTATTCTGCAAGAGATCTGGCAAACAGACCATCTGGAGAACCATACAGTTTAGGTTTTCAGACCTGATTTTTTTTTTTTTTTTAATGTAACACCTCTCCTCATTGTTTGAGATAAAGGGAGTACTTCCAATTAGAAATTGGTAAAGAATTTTTAATCCTTGAACCTATATTATTCCATGAGGTCATCTTTTAGCTAAATAACAGATGGGCTCATAAAATAAACAGTATCACCTGTGAATACTGTGCTTCTTTAAAAAATCATCTGTATGAGGCCAAATGGTCAACATTTACTCTAAAGCAAAGATGATAAGGCAAGGGGATAGGGAAACTAGATTACTGGAAAAGGAACAACCTAAATGGAAATTAATGAGGAAGTTTGATACACTGGAAAATGTAACCAATGTCACTGAATAAATTGTGTAGAAACTATTAAGTGAGAACCTAATTTACTGTGTAAACTTTCACTGAAAACACAATATTGTTTAAAAAAGAAAGAAATTGGTAAAGGGTAGAGCATAAGTAATTATGAGGAGCTTCATCAATCCTAAAATATGCCCTTATGACAAACGAAACTCCCATATTGTCCTCAACAAGTTTAAAAGCATATGACAGGAAAATTGGGGAGGGAGGGTCATGGGTGGGAGTACAAGAAAGCTCAAGCTCTGGATTTTGTTCATTTAGTTCACTGATGATAACCCCACTGCCAGCAACATCCTTCTCTCCACAATAAAAGTCAACAATTATTTTGACAGTATCCTCTTGTTTATTAAAATGTGAGGGCCTACTATACTAGACAAATAATTAAATTGATACAATAATTTCACACTTTATCCACATTTGAAAGAACATTAGACTGACTTCCCCCTCAGCTCTCCGCAGCTGGCTGACCTTGAGCAAGCCCCTTGAAATTATTTTACCTCTGTTTCCTCATATGTAAAATTAATGTGCTGGAAGAGGTTGAACTAAGCAGATGATCTGTAAATTCTCTTTCAATTCTAAAATTATATGTTTCAGTGGCCTCTCCAAGGTGACATTGCTGATAGTGAGCTGTGAGGTCAGATACTGGCTGTTACTTCCTTAGTGGGGGACTTCGGGGAGGTTGCCTAACCCCCTTTGGAACCAGCTTCCTCATAGTATTGCTATCATAATGACTCTCACTGGTGCACTTCGTTGGTCAAGTTACTTAACCTGAGTCTGTTCCCTCATGGACAAGATGCTGTGAATGGGACCTGAAAACGTAATACCCATAAACAATGCCAACATAATACCTGGCTCATAGGAGACCCTCAATAATGTTAATCCCATCCTTTCTGTTGACTATCCTTAGAGAAGCTCCTCATCTATTTCAAATTAATGTCATATACAATTTCTCATGAAAACAAAGGACAAAAGTTGAGAAAATGATTAGGTTTATGCTTTGGCGTTTGATACAGGCTTTGCAATGCAACATTTATCTTTCATCTTTTATCACCTACTACGATCAAAATCATCTGGCATGTATGTTATTTGTCTGGGTTCCCAATACCAAGGCTCAGAATAAATACTTATGCATTTGACCAGAAACATCTGCCTTTATTAGAAATACAAATGGCTAGGTCAGATAGCCACTTTGTGAGGGTCTGTCTGGAATTTTTTCTAAATGTTTTTAATCTCTTGCCCATTATATTATTAACAATATAAAATGTTCTGCCGAAACTAGATTCATGCAATATTATCTTTGAAGGTTTTTTCTTTTTAACTACATGTCTTTACTTTACTGTGAAAATTAATTATTGCTAGATCTCATGAAGCAGTGGTTGAATACAGAATTCAATATATATACTTGTCAGAGAATGAACAAATAGTAAATATGATTCTTCCTTTCGTATATTACATATAAACACTCTTAAGTACCATCCAAAGATGAGATATTCATAGAAATTCTAATGCAGATACAGAACAAGCTTTATGTCAAAACATTGTAAATATCACTAACTTAGATATATTGGGGACTGTAGTATCTAATTTATCCTTATAAGGAACATGGAAGTAAGGAAGATTATTTCCCGGTTTTTTTGGGGGGTGGGGTGGGGTGGGGTGGGGTCACGTTTCTGCTTGAGATTTCAAGTTACATAAAGTTATGGTTACAAGAAACACTTGGAATACTTCATTAAAGTTTTCTCTAAAAAACCTTAAATTACATTTAAAAACAATTTATAAATAAAGTTTGCTTTCCTCCTCTTTGAAGATGCCTTTGGGTTATTCTAAATTTAAAGTGTATTTAAGAATTCTTTTTAAGTATTAGTCCTAAAAGGAAATATTTACAATTTACAAGAAATGAAAACGTGGGAATAATTTTCTAGAAATACAAAGTATATTGACATAATAATAGGCATCATGACACCAATATGATAAGTCACAATATCAATCAGTATCTGCTGAATTAAAGAAAATGAGACATTTCAGAAGGTTTGAATCTTTTAAAATATGTTGTCTTCAATATTGCTTTCATTATTTATTGTGAGATACTCTAAAAGGTGTACAATTAGTCTATCTTTGTTCAAGTTACCATCATCCTAAACTTAGAAAATTAATCTACATTTCATAAAAAGCTATTTAACATTATGTTCTTGGACTTCTGCCAAAAGTCTATGTTGAAACAACCATGTGCAGAATATTTTGGCATCTCATTAATTTACAATTTGAAGACATTTTTGTTTGTTCAGTGTCATAACAAGGTCTATGAGGTTAATTTTTGTTAGAATTCAATAATAGTCAATGTCTGTTTCTTCTTATCAATTAATATGTTTCATTTTAGTAGCTAGTAAGACCTATGTAACTCATATTTCCCCTTTTACCAAGATGCCCAGAATTAAGTTTTCTACTCAATTATAACATCTATTCAAGCTTAAGTTTTCATATTAATGATTTATCATCCCTAGACCTTCCACTTCTGTTCATAAACAAGTTCACAAGCTGGCTTTTGCTCTTTTTCTCTTGTATTTTTTCTTTCTTCTCCTTTTTTTAACAGTATTTTATTGTGTTTTTGGTGAAAGTTTACACGGCAAGTTAGATTCCCATTTGACAATTTCTACACAAATTGTTCAGTGACATTAGTTACATTTTTTCACAATGTGTTAACATTTTCTTTGTGTTCTGGTTGTTCTATTTCCAGCACTGTAGTTTCCCTGCCCCCATTGTCTTCTCATCTTTGCTTTAAAGTGACTGTTGACCTTTTGGTCATGTTTTTTCTTTTTAAATATGTCTCTGTATTTCATTATAAACTACTTCAAAGCTTTTAGAAAGTAAGAATACAAATAAATACACATTGTCAAACTTAATATGAACTAGATTTTATTCTTAATTTAACAATTATTGTAATTAAAGCTAACAATTGTCTGGGTGCATATGTTAAAATATAAATTTGAAGGAAACTCTTGATAAGCAACATTCTAACACAGGGGGTGTGTGTTTACTGAGATACAATCTTCTGCCTTTGAAATCCTTGGTGACATAACGTACTGGCATTATATATGGTTGTTACCGTTTGTCCAACAGCTCCAAATAGAAATATATACACCATTAATATAATGACATATGCTCCAAAAACACTCTGGAAACTTCCTTTATTTAATACTATAAATCATTTGGTTTTATATCTAGGTAAATAAAAATCTCAATTGTTCCCTGGATTTATAGTCCAAAAAGAAACAAATCTGATATATTTCTGGGTATGGACTCTTTTGTTTGTTTTTGATTAGCTGAACACTTGAGCTCATCTTGAAATACGACCCTTGATATAAATAAATGATATATAACCATTTTATCAGTCCAGGAGCCATATAAATTTATACAAATATACTTGTTGTCTTTGAGAAAACTCTAATGAAGATCACTGTATTAAAGCACTCTCCTCACAACAGAAAGACAATAACCCAATTAAAAAATGGGCAAAAGATATGAACAGGCACTTCATCAAAGAAGATATTCTGGCAGCTAACAGACACATGAAGAAATGCTCACGATCATTAGCCATTAGAGAAATGCAAATCAAAACTACAATGAGATCCCATCTCACCCCAACAAGGCTAGCTTTAATCCAAAAAACACCAAATAATAAATGTTGGAGAGGTTGTGGAGAGACTGGAACACTTGTACACTGTTGGTGGGAATGTATGGTACAACCACTTTCAAAATCTGTTAGGCTCTTCCTTAAAAAGCTAGAAATAGAAATACCATATGATCCAGCTATCCCTGTACTTGGAATATATCCTAGAGAAATAAGAGCCATCACACAAATAGATATATGCACACCCATGTTCATTGCAGCACTGTTCACAATAGCAAAAAGATGGAAACAACCTAGGTGCCCATCAACAGATGAATGGATAAACACATTGTGGTATGTCCATACAATAGAATACTATGCAATGATAAAGAACAACGATGAAGCCATGAAACACCTTATAACATGGAGGAAGCTGGAACTTACTATGCTGAGTGAATTTAGTCAGTCACAGAAGGACGAATACTGTATAAGACCACTATTATAAAAACTCAAGAAAAGGTTTAAACACAGAAGAAAACATTCTTTGATGGTTACGAGGGTGGGGAGGGAGGGTGAGGACTATTTACTAACTAGATAGTAGATAAGAATCATCTTAGGCGAAGGGAAGGACAGCACACACTACAGGCAAAGTCAGCAGAACTGGACTAAACCAAAGCTAAGAAGTTTCCTGAATACAATCAAATACTCTGAGAGACAGAGTAGCAGGGGTAAGGGTCTGGGGACCATGCTTTCAGGGGACATCTACGTCAATTAGCATAACAAAGCTTATTAAGAAAACGTTCTGCATCCTACTTTGGTGAGCGGCGTCTCAGGTCTTAAAAGCTTGCAAGCAGCCATCTAAGACGCATCAATTGGTCCCAACCACCTGGAGTAAAGGAGAATGAAGAACACCAAAGACACAACGAAAGTATTAGCCCAAGAGACAGAAAGGGCCACATAAACCAGAGACTTCATCAGCCTGAGACCAGAAGAACTAGATGCCCGGCTACCACCAATGACCACCCGGACAGGGAACACAACAGACAGTCCCTGATGGAGCAGCAGAAAGATGGGGTGCAGTAAGTAAGAAGTAGTAAGAAGACCAGACTTAATGGTCTGACTGAGACTGGAGGTACCCCGGAAAGCATGGCCCCTGGATTCTCTATTAGCCCAGAACTAAAACAATTTCCGAGGCCAACTCTTCAGACAAGGATTGGACCGGACTGTGGGACATAAAGTGACACTCGTGAAGAGTGTGCCTCTTAGCTCAAGTAGATACAGGAGACCAAAGGGGTAGCTTCTGTCCAGAGGTTAGATGGGAAGGCAGAGAGCGTTAGGAGCTGGTTGATTGGACATGGGGAATCAGGGACAGAAAGGAGGAGAGTGCTGTCGCAGAATGGGGTGAGCAATTAGGGTCACATAAAAATGTATGTATAAAAATTTTGTATGGGAGACTAACTTGAAAAGTAAACTTCATTTAGACAACAACAATTTAAAAAAAATAATAAAGCACTCTCCTCAACGTCCCCACCCCATTGCTGTCAAGTTGATTCTGACTCATAGGGACTCTATAGGACAGAGAAGAACCACCCTATAGGGTTTCCAAGGAGTGGCTGCTGGATTCAAACTGCTGATCTTTTGGTTAGAAGCCCAGCTCTGATTCACTGTGCCACCAGGGCTCAACCTATGCATGCACCAGAAGGGCTTAGCTGTGGAAGCCACTGTGTAAGAACCAGGGCATCCATATGGAGACAATTAGGGGTCATGCCTTTTCCCAGTCACTATCATCTATGATCTCTGAGGTGGCTCCATATGTGTAAGAGACTATCAAGCACTAATATCAGTGGTGGGAAGTAGAAATGCAGGAACAAAAATTATGGGGAAGTGACTTCTGGGTGTTGCTACTAGGTCCTTTTTGGCCTCTGTGAAATAAGCTAGACTTCTTCTTCTGGGTCATTTTCAAGTGTACCATGTATGAAGGCTAGATCTAAAATTAATATTCTGCTGGTCATTTCATGAAAATTGAGAAGAAAAGATGAAGTGATAGAAAAAGAATGAATTGCTTTATCTTCCTTTTTGTCCTTCTATTGAGGATCCCATGTCATTTTAGCAGCTACGTTCTTGCAAGAGGAAGTCATTCTTACCCTCAACTTAGAAAACAACTAAATCAAGTATATGTGCTGAGAGAAGAATGTTCGTGGGAAATTATGTGAAGGATATGAAATCAATCCATTCCTTTAAATAAAGAGTCACAAACTGGGATCAATTTAGGCCAGAGAAATATTTTGTATGGCCCAAGACAATATTTTTAAAAATTTGAGCCAACGTTGAAAGACTGTGGGATTTCAAATAAAAATCTGAAATTCAGGCTTTTTCCGAGACGGAGGAGAAGAGCCAAAAACAGAAGGTCTGTCAACACTCTACCAGTATCCCCACATGACAATCATCTGCTGGAGCTGAGAAATGGCTGCTGCTCCCTTTAGTTAGGACAGAGGCTATCCAGGGGGTCCCAGTCCACCCTCTCCTACCTATCATCTACAGCCAGCAGACTCTACTCCTTAAAGTATCTGCCAGGCCCTTGTAGTCATCTGCATTTGCAGTTCCTACAAATATTCTAAAATTGGTCGTATCAGCAGAGAACCGAATTCCAGGATCACATCATGCTGCTGCCATTCTAATGTCGGTATAGCTTTTACTAATTCTCACTTTGGTGGCTGTCATCAGCCTACATATAGGGATGCTATAAAACAAACAGCCTTAGAAACTCTGCACTGGGCTATAGCAAGAGTGTGGATTAGGATGTTCTTTACAAAGCAGAATCTTTATGAGGACCTTTAGGAGAAATTTTCTCCTGGCTTCATTAAGAGGACTAGTTATGCTTCTCCTAAGCAATTGTTTTGCTGCTCTCTTATAAATATGCTTATTTGCTTCTTACTAACTGCTAGAAAATCTAAAGACAAATGTGCAGCCCATTCATTTTTGTATAGGGCTCAGTGGTACACATGCAATCTTGGCTATATCGTATGCTTACTACATCTTATACTTACTCTTGGCCTCAACCTTCTCTCTCACTTTGTTTTTAAAAGTAATAGTTATTATACTTTTAATATAGCAAAATAAAAAGATGGAATATCTAGAGAACTCCTTTTGATATTTAGTTTTTAATGAAAAGCAATACATAGCTGTAGTTAGAAAATTCACACAGTAAATAGTAAGTGAAAGAATTTCCCTCACCTCCAATCCCTTTTCTCAAAGGTAACCACCTGCAGACACACATACACGTATATTTACATATCAGGGCATAGATATATCATCAAGGCAGCAAAAAGAAATTTCCTTTCAAATAGTATTTTGTGGAGAGTAGGTATAGTTTTTAAGAATGTGGTTTTCTTGCTCTTAATATGGTAATCTTTATAAGTCACAATATTAGATTTTCTTTGAAATAAAAAAAATTCACAAAAATATTATTTATAGGACAAGCAGGAAAATATGCATATTGAGTGGATATTTGATGACACTAAAAAGTTACTGTTACATTTTGGGTCTGTAAAAATTGTGATTATGCTTAAACAGTTGAGTCCTTGTCTTTTAGACATATGTACTAAATATTTACAGATAAAATATGATATCTAGAACTTAAAATAATCTGAGATATACAGAAAACGAAATGATCAATTGGTAATTGTTGAAGCTGGGTGATGAATACACGGGCTGATTATGCTACTCTATTTATAAATGTTTGAAATTTTCCATAATAAAAAGTTTTAAAACTTCATAGATACTATTACATTTATTTAAAAATGTGGTGAAACTGTTTTAAAAATAATATCACCTAAATCATACCCCTCTATGTTTGTTTTTCAATATTACCCAACAAAAATGTAGAGTTCTCAAATTAGGGAAAGTCCTAGTTTATAACCCCAGCGTGCAATTGTTATAAAATTCATAAATTTTATTGAGATATAATTCACATACCATAAAATTTACCTTTCTAAAGTGTGCGTTTCAGTGATTTTTAGTATATTTACAGAGTTGTACAACCATCACCACTATCCAATTCTAGAATCTTTTCATCACCCCAACAAGCAACCTTGTGCCCATTAGCAATCCATCATGCAATTTGATTCACTCCACTGTAATATGGCTCTTTGTTTCATCACGTCAATAGAAGTAAAGCCTCTACACTTCTGCACAGATACATAATTATTTTCAAGTACTCTTCCTATCCTATCAGAAGAGTAAAGTCTCAGTTATAGCACTTACTGTCTTCTCACCTCACCATCACACTTACAACATACACAATACAATCACCTTCTATAGTAGAGTGCAGTGATTGTTCTTAATTATAGCCTTCCTGTAAAAGAATGATGCATCCCCACCCACTGATGTTGGGCTTGCTCATATGTCATTGTTTGGCCAATGGAATGTGAGCAGATGTGATATACATAATGTTTGAACTGAAGCTTTAAAACACGTTGTGATTTTCCACCAGCTTTATTGTTTCTACCCTCTTCCATGAAAAGGGAATATCCCAGATAAGGGGCACTTCTTCAGTCTATGTCCTGAAATGAGAAGACATGTGAAGCCGGCCTGAAGTCTGAGCTTCAGCCAACGCACAACCTATATGTAATGTGACTAAGCACTGAGCTCATAACCTTGCGAAACTGACTGTCTTCACATGGCACTCAAATTCTGAATCAGTGCCAACTCAGTTTTATTTTACTCAATTCATATTTCTGAGTATTCATAGAGAAAATTAGCCACTAATGAGGAATTATGGAAAAGAGCAGAAGATTCTCTGCCTTCTAGGAACTTACAATCTTGTAATATAAAAATAATGACATTTTGGCTATTACCTTCAGAGAGCCCAATACAAATCAGTTTTTATGGTATCATGAGAGAGAGGAAACTCTTGCTTATAGACATAAAATGCTGACAAAGATAGGAGTAAGGGCAATGCTACAGAACCTAAGGGGAAAAAAATCCTCATCTGTTATGAGAAAGTGAACTTTCTGGAGCCCCTGACTGTATCACGTACTCTGAAGGGTTCCTAGATGGGCAAGTAGAGGTATCTTTAACAATTGTTACCAGTTAGCAAGAATAGAAAAACAGCAGATTCTTAAAATGTTTAAAGTAATTTGACTAAATTTTAAATAAAAGCTCGAATTATTCTAATTATGGGATCATATACATAATTCACATGAGAAAACAGATCTTTACAGAAGGGAAAAATAGAGTGACATTGATTTGCCATGAAGTTCATTTAAGAATTAAACTCTCTAAGGAAATTGAACATATTATTGTATTAAAACACCAAAAACAAAAAAACTCATTTTACACACAATTATTCAGGCAGACAATTATTGTATAAGTCAAGGTGATCTTGGTGGCATATGGCCTTGAATACAGTGATTCCATTTTAATTTGGGACTGGCTTTCATTTGGTTAAGGTATCAACCTAATTTTTCTTGTGAATTTGAACATCTATAGGTGGCAGCCTGTATGTTTAATTGCTTGATTTGGGGTGGGGGGCAGGGGTGTTAGTTATCTATTTTTCTCATTGAAAATGGAGGAAGTCATGTTTTTATACTGGTTCTACTTCCTGTTTATAAGCTAAAGAAGAAATTGTCATTATGCTGTGGAAACAGCTTATATATTCTTTTCCCCCCACTCTTTCATGAACAGGATATTACAGAGGAATTCTTGCTTAGTCCTGGGATATTTGAATGTTTATGTATGAACAACTATAATCAAAAGTGAATGTCAGGGTAAATTGATAGCCTTTTTGGAAAGCAATTTGGTAGTACCTTTAAAAAAATACGTATATTCTTTGACATAAAACAAATAATAGAAATTTATACTTCTTACATTTACTCCAAGATCTATAAATAAGGATATTAACAAAAAAGGAAAAGATTTAAATGTCTTTCATTAAGGGTATGGCTAAGTAAGTTATGGTACATCCATGATATGAAATATTATACAGTCTTTAAAAGTCATAAGGTAGTCTTCCAGTTAGCTCTGGTGGCGCAGTGGTTAAGCATTAATTTGCTAATTGAAAGATCAGTGGTTTGAACCCACAAGCTGCTCCACGGGAGAAAGATGTGGCAGTCAGCTTCCATAGAGACTACAGCCTTGGAAACCCTATGGGGCAATTCTACACTGTCCTATAGGGTAGCTATGAGTCAGAATTAATTTGTTGGCAATGGGAGTCTTCCAGTTAAAGATGGTGAATTAATTACACTAGGGCATCATTAAAATGCTAGTAAAGGAATAAAACAATATACAAATCCTCAATGACAAAGAGAACAATGTAAGAAGGGGCAAGACATTTTAACAGATTCCTAAAAGAAGATGGAGAAGAGGTAACTCATGTAGCGGGTCAGGGTAAATGACAGCTTAGAGCAGAGAATATGTATGAGAAGGAAGCCAGTTTTATTCTCCAGCATATGATAGGAGTTAAACCCTCCACTTGTTCTTTCTTAGAAAGCAGTTTGAATATATTCTCTCATAAAATGAGAAAGTAAACCACGAGAGAAGACGCTGGACCCAGAAGACCCAGGAGCCAACAAAGCAGGGAAGGGAAATCCCTGGGTGCCCGTTGTGCGGCAAGCCTTCAAGCAGCCGGTTCTGACAGAGCCCTGGGAGGAAAGTTTTCAGGAAAAAGAAAGCAATTTAATAATTTAACTTTTATGTAGAAGTGTTTGGAAAACATAATTAGGATATGATAAGTGAGAAAAAAGGGGAGGAGGATTAGAAACTTCAGGAAAAACAAAACACTGTAAGAAAAAATTTATGTAGAAAGTGAATGGCCGTTGACATAATTCAAGACGGCTAAAAGTTCTAAAGAATTCTTTTGCCTAAAGTAAAAGTTTTGCCTAAAGCAAAAGTTATAAATCAGGAAGATATATGTAATGCAAGAAATTCTGAAGACAGATGTTCAAAAATTTTTCTGGAAATACCAATGAATGTTACATTCATTGTAAAAGGTATGTATATAGTAGTTAAGAGAACCTCCTGTGGACCCAGACTGCCTTCATTTGAATTCGCAACTTTGCCACTTACAACTTGTATCATCTTGATTTCTCTGTGCCTCAGTCTTGTCATCTATAAAATGGGGATGATAATATCAGTACCTATCAAATAGGGTTCCTGGGAAGACTAAATAAGTTAATATACATAATTAATACAAGCCCTGGCCAGAGTAAGCACTATATAAGTATCAATATAAGTACACTATGAGTGGACTCAGTACCAGCAGAATAAGGAAGAAATCATACTTAAAGTCAAAGGAAATGTGGCTGTGGCTTTGACACAGTAATGGCTCCAGAGTTTATATAGAAGAGGGACCTGAGGGCAGCAATTTGATTCTATGATTGCACAGCAAGCACACTACTGTCTTTACCTAAGTAAATCTGAGGTGATCTGGGGGAATGCTAATAGAATTTAGAGCCTTCAAGCTTTCATTACACAGCAAGCACATTTATATTTAGATTGGATGTTTATTTAAGGTGGCAGGGGGAATGAGAACAAGTAGTAAAGAGGCTTCCAGCCACCCAGTGGTCTGTCCATGTTTTGCCCCATTGGAAACATCATTTTAACTTCTTGAAGTCTCAATTTCCTCATCTGTCAAATGAAAAGGTTGAACTACATGATTTAAAATGTCTTGACCAGCTTTCAGATTTTATAATTCTGGTATTTTATGACATTCAAAACTCAGATGAGGAAAACATTAGTTAGTGGGTGTGATGGTTAAGACTGTGTGTCAACTTGGCTGGGCCATGATTCTCAGTGTTTGTCAGTGATCACTCCCATGATGGAATCTGCCTTGAGTAGCCAGTCATTTAAAAGGGAGTTTCCTTGGGGATGTGGCCTGCATTGGAATATAAGCAGATGTTCTGGCTTTTTGCTTACTCTGGATCCTGCGGCTCCCTCCTGTTCATCTGACCTCCAGTTCTTGGGACTTGAGCTATCAGCTTACCTGCTGATCTTGGAATTCATAGACCTTCACAGCCTGTGAGCTGGAGCCCTGCTCTCCGACCTGCCAATCTTGGGTTCACCAGCCCCTGCAGCTATGTGAATCAGGAGAAGCCTTGCAGTCTTGCCTGCCAATCTTGGGATTCATTGATCTTCAGTCTGTAAGCTAGAGCCCAGGTCTCTGACCTGCCAATCTTGGGTTCGCCAGCCCCTGTGGCTACGTGAATCGAGAGAAGCCTCTATCCTGATCCATGGACTTGGGACGTTCCAGCCGCTACAATAGCTGGAGCCATTTCCTTAATATAAATCTCTTCATATATATATATATATATGTATACACACACACATATACATATATATATAAATATATATACGTATATGCTTTACTGGTTTTGCTTCTCTAGAGAGCCCAGCCTAAGACAGTGGGTTATGGTTCTCAATAGTGACTTGTGAATGCAATTTAGATAATCGTTTCTAAGGTTTTAAAAATACTACCAATTCTCTTAAAAAGCAAAGATGTCATTTTGATGACTAAGGTGCTCCTGACCCAAGCCATGGTATTATTTTCAATTGCCTCATATGCATGTAAAAGTTGGACAATGAATAAGGTAGGCCAAAGAAGACTTGCTGCCCTTGAATTATGGTGTTGGCAAAGAATATTGAATATACCATGGACTGCCAGAAGAATGAACAAGTCTGTCTTGGAGGAAGTACAGCCAGAGCGGTCCTTGGAAGCAAGGATGGGAGATAACAAAGGGGCTTGTTATATATACCATGTTAACAAACTGAAAGGATTAAAACCCTCATGACACAAACTATAATTTTTCTAATATATAATACTAGTAAATACCTATAACCTCCAGAGCTGTTGGGATTAACACTTCTGGCCTATACTAACTAACTTGATTTAGGCTTTTAATGGGATGCTAATAGAACCAATTTAATCAACAGAAAAGTCTAAACAGATTTCCTATATGCCTGGCAGAGTCCCTGGTTGGTGCAAACAGTTAACATGCTTGGGCAGCTAACTGAAAGGCTGGAGGCTCGAGTTTACCCAGAGGCACTTCAGAGGAAAGGCCGGCAATCTGCTTCTGAAAAATCAGCCACTGAAAACCCTAGCATTTCTCCAATTTGTCTCCCTCTTTGTCATACCCATTGCCATATTCTTAGTTAGGTCTCAACGTTGTTCAGCTAGAATACTGTAATAGTTTTTAACTACCTGTAGATCTATGGGTCTAACCTATCACAACACACCAGTGAAGTAAGCTGATGTTATCATCCTGCCTAAAGCCTTTCACTGGCCTTCCACTGCCAACAGAATAAAGTTCTAAGTCCTTTAGTACATGGTACCAGGCCTTCTATGCCCTGATTCCTGCCTGAGATTGAAAAAAAAATTCAAATCCTGATGCTACCATATGAAATCACTGAAAACCTCTCTTGGGTTCCAAAGATATTTATTCATTCAGTAAATATTTACTGAATACATATTATGTGCTATGCACTGTTCTAAAGCCTGGAAATATGGCTATCTTTATAAACAGGACTAAGAGAAGGGGAAGCCAGTTCAATATACCAGGCTAGAGGGCAAGAAGGGAGTCCAGAGATGACTATGTAGCATGTCAAAGCAAATGCCCACTTACTTAGAATTGGACAATTTTTTTTTCACCGTTTTGAAGCCCTGCTCATGAAGTTTCCATTTTAGTCCGTGTGGGGGTGGGATGGAGAGCAGCTTGACAGACAACAACAAATAAATAAGTAAAATATAAAGTCTGTTCAGAGAGTACTAAGTTTTATAAGAGAAATAAAGCTGGGAAGAGACATAAGGAGTACTGGGGGAGAAGGCACAATTTTAAATACGGTGGCTAGGGAAAGTCTCACTGAAAAGATGTCATTTAAGCAAAGAGCTGAAGGATGGTAAGGAGTGGGCCATGTGGATACCTGGTGGAAGAACATTCCAGCAGATAGAACAAAGAGCAAATGCAAAGGCTCCGAGGTGGGCATGTGTCTGGAACTTTCACAGAACAGCAGGGAAACAAGTGTGGTTAGAGCAGGGTGGGTGCAGGGGAGAACAGTAAGTAGTAGATTTGATTGATCAGAGAGAGAATCTAGCGGAGGTGAGGGGCTAGGCCAGAATATGTAGAGAAGTGTACTTCAACTCTGAACAGGCCCAATGCCCCCTTTCTGTGACAAAATATTTTGTGTTCTCCCCTTACTATCCTGAAATTAAATTCACAGATAATACAACTTATCTACACACCTAATTTCAAAATAACCAATGTAATGTTCAACCTGTAATATAAATGAAAATACTGTATAATAAAATAATATCTATTTCAATATGTAAATGATCATACATGAACATCCTAAAAGACATACTAAATTGGTGCTTTTACCTTTATGTAAAAGCAATATAAACTTGATAGATACAAATGCAGACTGACAGAGAAGCGTGGTCTTGGAAACTCAAATGACATGAATGGTGATACTGATGCTGTCTCTGAGATAATTTTCCAAACGGCAAAACGTTGGTAAAATTCAGAACAAAGTACCACCTTCCCTCAATTTACATGATAGTTGCGTTTCTAGAAAATCAAATGTACATCAAGACCATGCAAAAGATTACGTTCTGCTGGGTATATTCTCAACAACAGCAACAAAATAAAACAAATTATTTTTAAACAAATGCAAAACATATTTTGCATTTGTATGTAAATGGTTAGGTTCTAATGGTTAGGTTCAGATCATTATCAACAGGTTTTGCAACTTCATGAATGCCCAAAGGGACATTCAAAATTCATGCAGATGAGTCCAGTACTGCTAGGTAGTGCCCAGCTACCACCACTGACTGCTCTGACAGGGATCACAAAAGAGAGTCCTGGACTGGGCTGGAGAAAAATGAAGAACAAAACTCTAAATCACACAAAAAAGGCCAGACTTACTGGCCTGACAGAAACTGGAGAAACCCTGAAGGTACGGCCCCTGGACACCCTGTTAGCTCAGTAATGAAGTCACTCCCGAGGTTCACCGTTCAGCCAAAGATTAGACAGACGCATAAGACAAAACAAGACTAATGGGGCACAACAGTCCAGGGACAAGGACTAGAAGGCAGGAGGGGACAGGAAAGCTGGTAATAGGGAACCCAAGGTCAGGAACGGAGAGTGTTGCCATGTTGTGAGGTTGGCAACTGTCTTAGTCATCTAGTGCTGCTATAACAGAAATACCACACGTGGATGGTTTTAACGAAGAGAAATTTCCTCACAGTCAAAGTAGGCTAAAAGCCCAAATTCAGGGTGTCAGCTCCAGGGGAAGTCTTTCTCTCTCTGTCGGCCTTCTCATCAGTGTTCCCCCGGACTAGGAGCTTCTCGGCGCAGGGACCCGTCCAAAGGACACGCTCTGCTCCTGGCACTGCTTTCTTGATGGTATGAGGTACCCCGTCTCACTGCTCACTTCTGTCTTTTGTATCTCAAGACATTGCCTCAGGATACAATCCAATCTTGTAGACTGAGTCCTGCCTTACTAACACAACTGCCGCCCATCCTCCTTCATTAACATCATAGAGGCAGGATTTACAATTTATAGGAAAACCACACAATACCAGGAATCATGGCCCAGCCAAATTGATACACACATTTTTGGGTGGACATAATTCAATCCATGACAGCAACCAATGTCACAAAACAATATGTATATTGTTTAATTAGAAACTAATTTGCTCTGTAAACTTTCATTTAAAGTACAAAAAAAAAGTTCCCTTGTATGCTTTCTGTATGACTTTTGGTTTTTTCCCCTATTTTATTATTTATTTATTTATTTTTTTGAGCTAGATGTCCCCTGAGACCATTTTCTCTAGCCCTCAGCCCAGTAATTCAGTCCCTCAGGGAGTTTGGATGTGTCTATGAAGCTTGCATGACCTTGCCTTGATCAAATTGTGCTGGCTTCCCCAGTATTATGTACTGTCTTACCCATCTGCAGAGTTGTTGCTGTTGTTGTTAGGTGCTGTAGAGTTGGTTCTGACTCATAGCAACCCTATGTACAACAGAACGAAACACTGCCCGGTCTTGTGCCATCCTCACAATCGTTGTTATGCTTGAACCCATTGTAGCAGCCACTGCGTCAATCCATCTTGTTGAGGGTTGTCCTCTTTTTCGCTCTCTACTTTACCAAGCATGATGTCCTTCTCCAGGGACACTTATCTATTATCTAGTTAGTATTTTTCCCTCTCTACCCCTCCCCTCCTTAGTAACCATCAAAGAATGTTTCTTTCTGTGTATAAATCTTTTCATGAGTTTTTATAATAGTGGTCTCATGCAGTATTTTTCCGTGATTGATTTATTTCACTCAGTATAATGCCCTCCAGATTCATCTATGTTGTGAGATGTTTGTTTCGTAGATTAATTATTGTTCTTCATTGTTGTGTAGTATTCCATTGTGTATGTACCATTGTTGTTTATCCATTCGTCTGTTAATGGGCATACAATGGAACTTTTTGTGGTTATGGGAATATTCTATACCTTGATTGTTGTGGCTACAAGGTTGTACACATTTGTCAAAACTCATCAAACTGAACACTTAAAACGAGTGCATTTTATTGTATATAAATTATACCTCAATAAAGTTGATTAAAAAAAAGCCACGCAGGATCAAAAACAACTCTTTATAGTGAGGGAATTTGTAGGATGGTTAGCATCCCAGGCCCCTAACCACTAAGTGCCACTCGATGGTAAAGGAAAAAATGCTCCCACACATTTCTAAAACACATCCCAGTGAGCAATACCACTCCCACTGAGAACACTGTGTGGCATCTCTGAGTGAGACAGGAAGCCACTGGAGGGTTTTGAGCAGAGGAATGCTGTGATTTGACATGTTTTGAAAGGACTGCCCTGACTTTCTGGGGTAGAGGCAGGGAAGGACTGATGCAGAGAGATTAGCTAGAAGGCTGTCTTAAAGACAGGGGGGAGGATGATAGCGGCTTGGACAAGGGCAGTAGCAAGGTGGTAACATGAGATGCATCAGAAAGAGTTTCCTAAGTTTAAAATACAGCCCCAAAGGACATGTAGGAAATAGAAGGAGCTCAAAAAAAAAAAAAAGAAAAGAAAAAAAGAAAATTTTTTATCAGATTGAAAGAAATAAAAATTAGATAGTCTCAATATTCTCAACAACCCTCATTATTCAATGCAATGAAAAACCACTTTGGGGTCCTAGTTGTGTCATTTAAATATACAATGAAAACATTATTTTCTGGTGAAATGAGATTCAATAAGAATGCTCTTTTAAAAAATTTACCATAGAAAAGTATATTTCCTTCCTAAGTAAAATACTTGATCTTGGCAATGCAAGGGCTATAATGTTGTGTTAAACGTATAAAGTGCTATACGAGCAAAGAAGGAGTGATTGATTCTGCCTGGTGAAATTACAGAAGCTTCACAAAAGAGGTGATATTCAGATTAGGTTCTGAAAGCTATATAGGCTTTTTCTGGGACAAAAAAAGGGGGCAGGAGCCCTTCAAAGAGAGGACCACACAAACAGAAGGCAACATAATTTCAGAAAATGATCATACTAAGGGATTATGAGAAATAGAGAAGATAGTGAAAACAATAAAAAGTTGTCAGACAAGAAATAAGAACATTCGTATTTGTAGTACCAGTACCTACAACAGTGGCTGACAATATAGCAGGCGTTCAAAAGGATCTGTTGAATGAATTTTCTGTTTGAAAGATAGGAGGAAAACTACCAGAGAGTAGTGTTTTAAAACCTAATGAAAGGGAGAATTTTAAGAAGGAAAGGCATTTATTGAACAGGGTCAACTGCTGCAGAAGGGTCAAATAGGATGTTAACTAAGAGGTATTGCAAATATGGGGTCCTCTTAGAAGTATTTCAGTAGTCAGATTGTTCTGGGTTCCAAGAGATGGGCCTGTGCAGTAGCATGTGGGAGTTTTGAGTGTTTTGTAGGCTAAGGGGAAAAGTCAGTGGAGAGGGAAAGACTTAAGATACAGGAGAGGAGACACTTGTATACTAAGACTAGGAAGAAAAAGAACAGACTAGAGAGCATCAACAAATTGAGGACCTGGCTCACAAAAGATTAAGGATCCCGATATCGGAAAAAAACAAAAACCAAAATAGTAGGTATGGGGATAAATTTGTGGTTTCTAAACATCACTTAGAAAGGGGAGAAACTGAGTAAGTTGAAACTTTTAATTCCTAGGAATGAGGAAGCAGGGTGTAGGCCCTGAGGAGAACCGTAAGGCATGGGAGTTGATCAGTTAAAATCAGAACTCTCTCCCCTGCACACACAAATCTAAAAAAAAAAAAAAAGTTTCACTGCTATAAGTGTTGCCTAATTAATATTATGTACCACAATTGCTCATTAGAAAAAAAAAAAACAACCAAACACTGGATGGTCTCATCTGTATGACACATGATACTGGATTTGTGGCATATTATGAACATACTTAAAATACTCTTTATGTAATCATGCAACAGAAAGATCAGTCAGGGAGAACTAGAGAGAGACAGAGAGCAAACTGGAATTTACTGAAGAAACATTAAATGTCAAACATGCAACTAGAAAGTGAAAAATGTCTAGGAGACAATTCACTATTGAAGAAAGATATAGCATGTGTTTAACCAGAATTTTGAAATAATGGAACTATTTAAACATTGATCATGTGAGGGCAGATAATGATTGTTGTTAGGTGCCGTCGAGTTGGTTCCGACTCATAGAGATGTGCTATGAACAACAGAACTAAACACTGCCTGGTCCTGCGCCATCCTCACAATCATTGTTATGCTTAAGCCCATTGTTGCAGCCACCGTGTCAATCCATCTCATCGAGGGTCTTCCTCTTTTTCGATGACCCTCTACTCTACCGAGCATGATATCCTTCCCCAGGGAATGATCCCTCCTGATAACATGTCCAAAGTACATGAGACATAGTCTCCCATCCTTGCTTCTAAGGAGCATTCTGGTTGTACTTCTTCCAAGACAGATTTGTTCATTCTTTTGGCAGTCCATAGTATATTCAACATGCTTCGTCAACACCACAATTCAAAGGCATCAATTCTTCTTCGGTATTCCTTATTAATTGTCCAGTTTTCGCATGCATGTGAGCCAACTGAAAACACCATGGCTTGAGTCAGGCAGACTTAGTCCTCAAGGTGACATTTGTGCTTTTCAACAGTTTAATGTGTCTCTGGATTTCTTGACTGCTGCTTCCATGGGTGTTGATTGTGGATCCAAGTAAAATGACATCCTTGACAATATCAATCTTTTCTCCGTTTATCATGATGTTGCTTATTGGTCCAGTTGTGAGGATTTTTGTTTTATGTTGAGGTGTAATCCATACTGAAGGCTGTGGTCTTTGATCTTTATCAGTGAGTGCTTCAAGTCCTCTTCACTTTCAGCAAGCAAAGTTGTGTCATCTGCATAACACAGGCTGTTAATGAGTCTTCCTCCAATCCTGAAATAATGATTGCCTTGATAAATTACATAGCTCACTCTTTTGAAAGAGAAGGAAATATACACTTTAAAGTTAAAAATAAGCTATTTTTAAGGTATATTTTTTAAAAGTAACCAGTAGAGCATACTAAAAGAAAATTTAAATTAATTTTAAAAACATAGTATGCTTAATAGTTTAAAGTTAAGAAAAATGAGTAACTTGGTATTAACAGTTAGCAAGTACATTTTCAACTACTGGATGAACTTGACTATAATTATAAAATGGGCATCTGTTATAATATGATATTCAATGAGAAGAGATAATTTAATGATTTTACTGAATGAAGTATAATATGCACATAAGGTGCCTTGTGGAATTCTATGGGCATTAAAACATTTTTGTATAATGTGATAGTGAATGTTGGGAATGACATTTCCTTCTATAGGCTTTAATTTAGATTTGCATAGCTCCCTAACAACATTAGTTATTTATGTTTGTATATAGGCTGAATAACCGAGATGTTAAAAAAAATCTCAGCTTTATAGAGGCCTACGCAGAAACAAGATCCACAATCAACACCCATGGAAGCAGCAGTCAGGAAATCCAGAGACACACTGCATTGGGCAAACCTGCTGCAAAAGACCTCTTTAAATTGTTAAAAGCAAAGATGTCACCCTGAATACTAAGGTGCGCCTGTCAAACCACGGTGTTTTCAATCGGCTCATATGCATGTGAAAGCTGGACGATGAACAAGGAAGGCCAAAGAATTGATGACTTTGAATTGTGGTGTTGGTGAAGAATATTGAATATACCATGGACTGCCAAAAGAATGAACAAATCTGTCTTGGAAGAAGTATAACCAGAATCCTCCCTAGAAGCAAGGATGGGAGACTATGTCTTATGTACTTTGGACATGTTATCAGAAGGGATCATTCCCTGGGGAAGGATATCATGCTCGGTAGAGTAGAGGGTCATCGAAAAAGAGGAAGACCCTCGATGAGATGGATTGACACGGTGGCTGCAACAATGGGCTCAAGCGTAACAACGATTGTGAGGATGACCCAGGACCCAGCAGTATTTTGTTGTACATACGGTTGCTATGAGTTGGAACTGACTCTACGGCACCTAACAACAACAACAACATGCAGAAACAGGAGCCCTGGTGGCACAGTGGTTAAGAGCTATGGCTGCTAACCGAAAGTTCACCACTAGCCATTCCTTGGAAACCCCACGGGGCAGTTCTACTCTCTTCTATAGGGTCACTATGAGTCGGAATCGACTTGTTGGCAACAGGTTTGGTTTGGTTTTATGGAGAAACAAGAAATGTAGTTTTCACAGAATAGTGAATGTGATAAAAATCTAAGATCATATTCGAAATTTAAACATAAGTTATTTTTAATCTAAAGTATTAGTGGTCACTGAATGAAAAGGAGTTTTACTTGTTTCGTTTTGGTGCTTTTTGCTGATATATAGGTTGAACCCACCTATTGGTGCAATAGAAGAAAGGTCTTGTAATGTGCTTCTATAAAGATTACAGCCAAGAAAACCTTATGGAGCAGTTCTCCTTTGTAACACGTGGGGTTGCTGTGAGTTGGAATCGACAGGTTTTTTAAAAAAATTTTTAAAAATAGTTTGACCTGAGCCAAATCTATAGAGTAGATTGATTTCATAAAGCACAACTGTATTTAATGGTCCTTGCTAATGATCCATTGCTGAATACAGAAATCAAATGTCATTTCAAAATGAAACCAAATGTCAGCATGTTGAAGAAACACTAATTAGATGCTCAGGTAGTATTTTACTTTGAAGTTATTTATAAAATTTTAATTTTTCTTTAAATGTTAAATGAAACAGCATAAGAAATATGAAATAGAAAAGTTAGGGGAGAGGGTGGATTCAATTACTGCATTCTCCTGCGGTTAGTACTTATTATTGCTGTATTTAACCTCTGCTGTGTAATACTCTGAAGTTTTCATTGAGTGGAGAGTAACCTGGGTTTTGGTTCCTGTTCTGCCATTTGTGTCACCTTGGGCAAATCATTTAATTTCTCTAAGCTTAGGCATTATTATTCCCACTAGTATTATAATGCAGGTATAAAGATGGAGATACTAATACCGGGCCTACCTACTTTACAGTGGAGTTGTGAGAATAAATATGGAGTCACTAGGGGAAAAACTCTGAAATATTAAAGCTCTAGAAATACATATGAAGTATTAAATTCATTCTTTCCAACCTTCTCTCCATTTTTATGTGCCTTTGAAATGTGCCTTCTGAAAATCTAACACTACCCTAGCAGGCTAAGAAGCTATGCTCCCTCTTTCCTTAATTCTCTATTTGTTGGATAGATTATTTCAACAAAAAACTCATAGATCAAAAAATGGTCAACAGTTTTTTTGCTGTGACTATGACTAGAGATGAGGGAGTAAGGAATATCAGGAATAAACTAGAGAAGAATTTCCCTCCCTTTTTATTAACTCTCCCATAATTTCCAAACTATTAGTTTGAGAGTATAAAAAGGACTGAGGAACGCAGAATGAAATAGCAAGTTTATACTAGAAGTGCTACTTTGGGAGAATCTCATGAATGGTTTGAAACTTTACCTGCAGTTTCACTTATATTACTCCAGGTATAAAGCTGCTGTGACTCAGTGGTTTATGCAACAAGCTGGAAACACAGGACCTGTGGATTTTGGTCAGGCGTCTGACATCTGTTTTCTATGAATGGACTAGTCATGTTGATTCCTTCTGTTTTATTTAGTTTCTACCTCTATTAATGAGAAAATGATACTAAATTATTTCCTAGGGTTGTAAAAAAAAAAAAAGTAATAGAATTCACAAAGAACTATAATCTGTGAAAGTTATAACAAAGGTAGCTTTTATGAAACAATAGGTGTAAAAATGCTCTGAAAATTAAAATTTCTATACAGATATGAAGCATTACTTTTACCGAGCTAAGGGGGAAAGGGATACCGTTAATATGAAACAAGTGGAAAATCCTGAAACCTCTTTTGGATTATTAGTTCTAAACTCCTTTCCCCTCAGATCTTCACAAAATGACTAAGAAGAAAAAAAGATTTTTAAAAGATCCTTATGTTTATCTTTTTTTCTCATTCCTCATGCATTTACCCTGGATGACTGTGGCTAGTGAGCAGGAAAGAGCTTAAGGAGAAGAGGCAGGAAGTAGAAAAGTTAAAAGTGCAGAAATTATTCATTCCTTTGTTTAATAAGTTCTTATTTTGAGTTTTCTGTTACCCAGTGAAACGTGTAGCACCCCAATTCTGAAACACACCTCATTTAGATGTCACCAGGTAGCTTTCCTAAAAAGAGGAAACTGAGGCTTTAGAGAGATGAAGTAATTTGCCCTGAGCAGGAAATGGAGCAGGTTTTGAACCTTTATCTCTCTGACTTCAGAGCCCATGTTATTTATGACTACTCTATTCTGTTTCAGTGAGAGCTGGTGGCACAGTGGTTAAGAGCTATGGCTGCTATCCAAAAGGTTGGCAGTTTGAATCCACCAGCTGCTCCTTGGAAACCCTATGGGGCAGTTCTACCCTGTCCTATAGGGTTGCTATGAGTCAGAATCAACTCAACAGCAACTGGTTTGGATTTTTGGTTTTTTATTGTGTTTCAGGAAAAGCAAGATTTATTTCTGTAATAAACATCAACTGAATCTGTCCTGAAAAGTTATCAGGAAGTCAGGATGCTCCAGAGATTCTCCCCATCTCTGTAATGACCACATGGGTTGTATTAGGACATTTCTCCATCTTTCTCTGCTTAGCTGCTTAATGCTCTTCTTTTGACTAATCTGATTCTTTATACTTTCTACTCCTTCATAGTATCACTTCTCACAAGACTTCGCCAAATCCCTAATTCTACCTCATGACATACATGCAGCTTCTGCCTTTGCTGTCTAATGATTATATTCTCTAGATTTCTAAGTTCAGATTCCCAACAGTGAGAACTGACTGACCCAGATCATCCTAAACCAGGCCCTGGCTAGTCTATATAGATTGCTTAACTTGTGTCAAGTGCCCAAACCCTTAGCTGTAGCTGAGGATGGACAGGGAAGTCATATCCCTAAGAAGAAGGTTGTGATGTAGGTAAGTGGGCATTCTGAAGCTTGGTCTGTTATGTGCCATTTTAAAAAATCTCCCAGAGACAAGATCTGCCTCCTTTTCCCTTTGCCTATTTCTATTAATTAAAGATATTGCCATTCTTCCTATTGCCTAGATTGAAATTCTAAAAATAATTTTTTAATTAAATTGATTTTATTTTGCTGGAAAAGTAATGCATGCACAGGGTAAATTATTCAGAATTTAAAAGGGTATAAACCAGAAACTCATTGATCTCGAGTTGTTTCTGACTCATAGTGACCCTATATCCCCCCAAAACCAAATCCACTGCCGTCAAGTTGATTCTGACTCCTAGCAACCCTACAGGACAGGGTAGAACTGCCCCATAGGGTTTCTAAGGAGCAGCTGGTGGATTTGAACTGCTGACCTTCTGGTTAGCAGCTGAGCTCTTAACCACTTTGCCACCAGGGCTCCATAAAAGGGTATACACATTGGAAATTGTCTCCTCTCTACCAAATATTCCCAAGCCCTTCCTAGAGGCAACCACATTTAACAGATTTTTAAGCACCTTCAGAAAAATTCTTTATATATTCAAGCATTTTAATCTACATTTCAATTTTACATAAATGGAAGAAAACCATAAACACTTTCTGAGCTTTGCTTTTCTCATTTAACGAATAGATCTTGGGGCCTATTCCGTATTAGCATATATATAGACCTACCTCTTTTTTTTTATAGCTTTATAGAACTTCAATGTATGTGTGTGATTTTCTTTTTTAACTAGTGCCCTTTTGATATGCAAGTACGTTGCTTCCAGTCTTGCTATTACAAATAAGGCTGCAATAAGCATATACATTTGTACACTGCTGTAAATATATCTAGGAGGCCTGGAGGCACAGTGGTTAAAGCACTCATCTGCTAACCAAAAGGTCAGCGGTGCGAACCCACCAGCGGCTCTGTGGGAGAACAATGTGGCTGTCTGCTTTTGTAAAGATTTACAGCCTTGGAAACTCTATGGGGCTGTTCTATTCTGTCCTATAGGGTTGCTATGAGTCAGAATCAACTCACGGTAGTGAGTTTGAATAAATATATCTATAGGGTAAATTCTTTTAAGAGGAATTTTGGGGTCAAAGTGCACATGACTTTACAGTTGTATCTATTGCCAAATTGCTTTCATAGATGTTGTGCCAATTACTCTCACCATCTGTGTATGAGAGTGCTCATTTGTCCATACCATCAACAGCTTTGTGTTCTGTCAAACTTTCTGATCTCTGCCAATCTGACTGGTAGTTTCAGCCATTTTTTAAATTCTACCTCTTTCTTGTCCCCTTAGTCAGTTACCTAGTTATGTGAGTTCTTTCAGTCTCCCTCACCTCCATCTGTGTCTTTGTATTTGCACTACTATGACTAACAGCTTTTGTTCTTCATGTATTGGCTCCTGATATTTAAATGTCATTCTATTCCCTCCCCTTCTTAATTTACAATTTATCCAAAAATGCTGCCAGATTATTATTTTTCTAACTTTCATAATTTTACTTCTATTCTCAGAAACCTTTGATGGTTCCCACTGCCTACAGTACCAAGTCCAAATTTTTAACCAGGCATTCAGTGCTCTCCAGGGTCCAGTCTCAACCTATTTTGGAGCCTTCAAGGCTCTACAAAAGTTCTTCAGACTTCTGCTTTGCACTCTTCATGCTTTTTGTCCCATTACTTCCCTTGCCTGAGCTTTCTCCCTCCTGTTCAAGCTTAATTTCACTACCATTCAAGGTCCACCTCTGTGACACTTAATGCTCTGACAACCGAGTCCACAATTCTCTCTTCTCAGAACTCTTGTAGCACTCACTGGCTGTATCACTCATTTGGTATTTATTAACTTAAAGTAACTAGGAGCAGTACATCAACAGGGAACTGCCAGAAGTTCAAGCTTGATTCAGAAGAGGACGTGGAACCAGGAATATCATTGCTGATGTCAGACGGATCTTGGCTGAAAGCAGAGAATACCAGAAAGATGTTTACCTATGTTTTATTGACTATGCAAACGTATTTGACTGTGTGGATCATAACAAATTATGGATAACATTGCGAAGAGTAAGAGTTCCAGAACACTTAATTGTGCTCATGAGGAACCTATACATTGACCATGAGGCAGTCATTCAGACAGAGCAAGGGGACAGCGCATGCTTTAAAGTCAGGAAAGGTGTGCGTCAGGTTGTATCCTTTCACCATACTTATTCAATCTGTATGCTGAGCAAATAAGCTGAGAAGCGGGGTTATATGAAGAAGAACAAGGCATCAGGATAGGAGGAAGACTCATTGACAACCTATGATGTGCAGATGACACAACCTTGCTTTCTGGAAGTGAAGAGAACTTGAAGCACTTGCTGATGAAGATCAAAGACTATAGCCTTCAGTATAGATTGCACCTCAACATAAGGAAAACAAAAATTCTGAAAACTGGACCAAGAAGCAACATCATGATAAATGGAGAAAAGACTGAAGTTGTCAAGGATTTCATTTTACTTGGATCCACAATCAATGCCCATGGAAGCAGCAGTCAAGAAATCAAAAGACACATTGCACTGGGCAAATCTGCTGCAAAAGACCTCTTTAGAGTGTTAAAAAGCAAAGATGTCACCTTGAAGACTAAGGTGCACCTGACCCAAGCCATGGTGTTTTCAATCACCTCATATGCATACGAAAGCTGGACAACGAATAAGGAAGACCGAACAAGAATTGATGCCTTTAAATTATGGTGTTGGTGAAGAATATTGAATATACCATGGACTGCCAGAAGAACGAACAAATCTGTCTTGGAAGAAGTACAGCCAGAATGCTCCTTAGAAGCAAGGATGGCAAGACTTTGACTCACGTACTTTGCACATGTTATCAGGAGGGACTAGTCCCTTATCATGCTTGGTAGAGTGTCAGCGAAAAAGAAGACAAGTCTGAGATGGATTGACACAGTGGTTGCAACAATGGCCTCAAGCAAAACGATTGTGAGGATGGCGCAGGACTGAGCAGTATTTTGTTTTGTTGCACACAGGGCCGTTATGAGTCAGAACCGATTCGATGGCACCTAACAACAACAACTAAGAGTTTATCGTTTTTCCTGACTCCTTAGCTAAGGTATGGAGCCCTGGTGGCTTAGCGGTTAACAGCTCTGCTGCCATCCAAAAGGTTGGCAGTTCAAATCCACCAGCTGCTCCTTGGAAGCCCTATGGGGCAGTTCTACTCTGTTCTATAGGGTCGCTATGCATCTGAATCAACGGGCGGCAATGGGTTTGGTTTGGTAACTAAGCTATCAGCTCCTTAGCAGAAGATCTGAAAAAACCAAACTTGTTGCCATCAAGTAGATTCCAACTTAGAGTGAGCCTAAGGACAAAACAGAACTGCCCAATAGGGTTTCCAAAGAGCAGCTGGTAGATTCAAACTGCTGACCTTTTGGTTAGCAGCTGAGCTCTTAACCATCGTGCCACCAAGACTCCTAGAAGAAGCTATCCCTAAAACATTTTTTATTTTTTTCAGAAATAGATTGCCAGGCCTTTCTTCAGAGGCACCTCTGGGTGGACTCAAACTTCCAACATTTTGGTTAACAGCTGAGTACATTGCACCACCCAGGGGCTCTACTATAAATATAGGTGTCTCTGTAAATTCTGACTCATAGCGACCCCATGTGTGCAGAACAGAACTGCTCCATAGGATTTTCAAGGCTGTGACCTTTTGGAAGCAGATCGCCAGGCCTTACTCCCGAGGAGCATCTGGGTGGCTCTGAACAGCCAACCTTTTGGTTAGCAGTCCAGTGCTTAATGTTTTGCTCCACCCAGGCTCTCCCCTGAAACATTTTTGTATGTTCCATATATACAGCACGACCCCCAGTACTTCAAGGTGCTCAAAAAATATCTGTTGATTGAAACAAGAGCTAACTATATCACAAAGAACAAAAAACTAGCTAGGTACTAAAGAAAACACTGCTAATCCTTTCCAAAAAAATCAAAATCCATGGATGTACTTTACATCTGTTTTCCCTAACCTACAGCAGATGT
The DNA here is from genome assembly GCF_000243295.1 of Trichechus manatus latirostris. Taxonomy (NCBI): domain Eukaryota; kingdom Metazoa; phylum Chordata; class Mammalia; order Sirenia; family Trichechidae; genus Trichechus; species Trichechus manatus. The sequence goes on from NW_004444216.1 coordinate 630,139, forward strand.
CAAAGGTAGCTGCTGAGAACTCAAGAAACAGTCAAGTGTTTTGAGAAAGAAAAACTTCTCAATAAGAGGAAAAGTAAACATTCAGTAGCAAAAACACTAGCCAAAATGGCACTCAATTCCTTTGACAAGTAACACCTCCCAGGAGACTATCACTAGACTGTTATACAATTTCTCCAGCATAACTAGTTTTTTATCAATCACTATCTAGTTTGTACATTCTTTTGAGAACAAAAGTGGAGGCAATCCTAATTATCTACCAGTTGCTTTCCCTACAGTCTCATTTCTCTCCCAGTGTTGGGAGATAAGGGGCACTTACACTGAATTATACTGGGAGATGATCAAGCCAGATCCTGACCTTTCCCTACATCCAGTGTGAAACTGAGTCTCAATATCTGATTAAAGTAAAATACTCCAAACCCTTACTTCAAATAAAGTTTACCTTAAAAATTAAACTACTCCTCTAAGTGAATTTTTAAAATACAAAACAAAAATATATCTTTTTTACATGCATAGCAGCCCTAGTGGGAAAGTGGTTAAGAGCTCAGGCTGCTAACCAAAAGGTTGGCAGTTCAAATCCACCAGCTGCTCCTTGGAAATTCTTTGGGGGCAGTTCTACTCTTCCTATAGGGTCACTATGAGTTAGAATCCACTCGACAGCAACGTGTGTGTGTGTGTGTGTGTGTGTGTGTGTGTGTGTTTATCCACTCGACAGCAACGTGTGTGTGTGTGTGTTTTGGTATACATGCACAGAAATGCATAGAAAAAGATTTGGAAGGGCACATCTGAAAGTGCATACTTCTGGGGAGGGAAGTGGATTGAGGGAATATTCATTTTATATATTAGTTACATTACTTTAAAGACAGATTTTTGTTTTTTAAAAGAGGAATGAAATTGTATCTTGTTACTCACACCTATCTTCTTCAAGGAGTTTCTCATTAAATTCCATGGTGCCTCTAAACATTCATCTGGGAAAAGTGGCTTACCACTGAAATTAATCAAATTCTTTCACCAATCTGATTTGGAAAGAATGCTGTGAGAATATAAGTGGCCAAAATATGTCCACAGATCAAATCTTTCACTTCTTTTACATTATTACAAGGTTACATTCCTCAGTGAGAGGCAATAGGTATAAAAACAAACAAACAAACAAAAAAAAAAACCGTTGCCGTGGAGTCGATTCCGACTCATAGCGACCCTATAGGACAGAGTAGAACTGCCCCATAGGATTTCCAAGGAGCGGCTGGTGGACAGAGTAGAACTGCCCCATAGGGTTTCCAAGGAGCGGCTGGTGGATTCGAATTGCCGAACTTTTGAGTTCGGCAATATACAGTGAAAGGACTACACAGTGAAAGCAAAAGGACTTGAGTTCTAGTTCTGGCTCTGCTTAAAAAATTGCAGGGGAACTTGGTCAAATCATTTCTATTTGTAAAATGGTGAATTAGACCGGAACGGATAGTCTCTTATTACTAGAAGATTTATTAAGGTCCATTCTATGGAGAAATACTATTCAATTTAGAAGTGCTGCGAATCTAAAAGCAAGACAAGTTCCCTTCCATTTAGCAAATACAGAATACTTACTATATGTGTGGTATGCATCAGGACACACTACGAATCTCAGGCACTCACCCGACAGGGTTTAGATGGATTTGCAAACAGCAAAAGTCCTTTCACCTAAGAAATGTTTAGCTTCCCTTAGCCGTAGCAATCCCCAAAGTCCTAAATTGCCAAGGCCTAACTGCAGTCAGTTCTCACCAAACCATTAGTAGCACGAGAACATACCTGCTGTGAACGCTCAGAGGACACTACTACAGTTCCCAGATGCCTCTCTTCCCACCACGGCCCTCCCCCGCCCCCACTCCTGGACTCAGCACGCGGGACTTGTAGTCCCACACCACGGCTGGCGGCGGCGCTGAGGCACTCTTGAAATCTGCTTTCTCCCTGCGAGTTGGCGATGAGATCGCAAGTTCCATTAAACTGCTACTGCGATCAACTAGGGTCTGCCCAGCTAAGAGTCGAATTCCTTCCTCCAGGGGAATCAACTTTACTCTCAGCTCTCCTCAAACCAACAACCCACCGGGGCCAGGTCACGCCCCGGAAGTGGAGTCGGACCCACCAGTTCCTTCCAACCTCTCCAAGCCGGGTTTAGGCTGGCAGGCGGGGTTGGGGGAGTGGCGGTGGAAGCAGGGTGGGCGGGAGCAGATCGGCGCTGCGTAGCGTTTGGGGCGGAGCCGCGGCGCGGGGTCGCGCGTCTGGGTGGCGGCGGGGGCGCGCCCGTGGGAGAGGCGGCTGCGGCTGCGGCTCCTGGTAGGGGGGGCGAGGGGGGAAGGAGGAACGCGGGCCCGGGGGGCAGGGCGAGCGGAGAGCCCTGTTTCTGAGGCGGTGGCGGAGTCTCCAACGGAGGAGGGCGGGGAAGGAGGATGAAGCAAGCTGGGGGTTGGGGCTGGCGCTAGCCGCAGCGGCTCGCCTCATACAGTGGGAGAGCGGCGGCTGCTCCTGGAAGTTGTGGTGTCGGGAGCCGGGCCGGTGCCGTGGTTGCCACCGGCTTGGGCGGTGGGGAGGAGGAGAAAGAGGAGGAGAGAACGACGGGGGTTGGCGGGGGTCGGGAGGGAGGGGACGGGCAAGGAGGTGCGAGCTGGGGAAGACGGAGTGGGCTCTGCGCCGGGCGGGCGGGCGGCGTCGGGGGGGCCAGCGACCGCAGCCGGGGGGACGCGGGAGGATGGAGCAAGTGGAGATCCTGAGGAAATTCATCCAGAGGGTCCAGGCCATGAAGAGTCCGGACCACAATGGGGAGGACAACTTCGCCCGGGACTTCATGGTGAGTCCCTGCCCTCGCTGTCGCCTCCTTTCGCCGGTACTGGAGCCCACCGCCGCCTCGCCCGGCCGGCCCAGGCAGCCAGCGCTTTGTGTACGGCTGTGAGGAGAGGGGCGGAGGGGGCGCGCACCAACCCTGAGGGCCCGGTGGGCTCAGAGGCCGGCGGGAGGTGAGACCGTCTCCGCCCCTCCACTCCCTTTCCCCTCCTCCCGCGTTCGCGGCCCCTTCCGCGGGTGTCCAGGACGGCAAGGAAGCGGCCGCTGGGCCGAGCCCGCACCCAGTACTGCCGCCCGCGACCACCTATTGTTTCTCGGCCTGGAGCTGGAGGCGAGTGAGGTGCTGGGCCGGGGGACAGGAGGAGCCTCGCCTTTCCACACCTCCCCACCTATCCTGCTTCTCCCGGGAGGGTCGAGGCAGGGTATCTGGCTGTGACCAGGGTGGGGAGCGGATCGCGGCTGACGGAGAAACGGAGGTACGGAGGTGTGAGATTGGCATTAACTCGTGGGATCCCTTTGCCCAAGCTGGTCTCAGAAGTGTGCAAGGTAGGACTTCTGTCGTTTCTCGGTTCCCAGTTGTTACCTCCAATGCTTGTAAAAGCGTTGTCCAAAAGGAAGCTCTTGATTTGCCTTATTTCCATTTACCCCTCTCCCGTCACTTCTCTCCTGAGACACACTTATAAGGTAGTCGTAGGGTCAGTGTGACTTTAGGTTGAGGGAGAAGTGTGTGTGTGTGTGTGTGTGTGTGTGTGTGTATGTATGTGTGTGTGGTTATCCTGAAGGAAACCTACTTCGGACTCCCTAGGGGATGTAGCCGAAGGCGGAGGGGATATGACTATCACTTCCTATCCGGGGTGGGGGTGGGGAACTCGGGAACAATAGTCCTGGTGGGGCGGAGGCGACGATCCGGGCCGAAGCCCTGAACTGAGAGATAACCTTCCCAGTCACACACACCCCCCTCCCCCTTTCCGCCCACTGCTTTTGCAGGCGGGCTTGGGAGGAGGTGAGGGTTTAAAGTCTTGTTCGTGAAATTGCTCTAGATACATCACTTTGAGGGGGTCAGATCCGAAGGCGTGGGACCCGAAGTCGACTTCCTACATTATCCCCCCCCGCCCCCCTTATTTTTCAGCCGGACAGCGTTCCCTCTAGGGTTGTTTCCCGGCTTAGGAGGCGGTGGTTGCGGCTGCTGCTCCTACGGATATTGCGCAAGACTGGGGCGTTGGAAACCCTGGAGGTCTGGGGAATGGAAAAGGAAGTAGGACTTTGGGAAGTGGTTGCTCTTTGGTCTTGGCGGGGGTTGGGAATGGGAAATAAGCTAGGAAAAATTTTGGTCCTGGGCAAGGTGCTCTTCCAAGAATAATCACTTAGCTCCGAAATTCGATTATAGAAAGGATATAGAGCTAATGTTTATAAAAATAAATGGGCAGCAAACACTGGGTACTTTTTGTTTCAAAGTACAGTAGTTGTTTTCAAGGTGCAGGTGAAGTGACTTTTAGTACTGAAATGCTTTTTTCACATTTTAAAGACTTTGGGCTAGTAAAATTTAAGCTTTAGAATTGTTAACAGCTTATAAAGATCTTACACGATATTATGATAGTCTTGCTGAGCTTTGTAATTCCCGATTCCCCAGACCAGTAACAGAAAATAGAAGTAAAGTTTCGTTAGTATCTTTTGAAGACTGGAAAAAGTAGATTAATCTAATTATCTCTTGTCTTAAACGTTTTTCTCTTGATATTTAGCCTATGTACTTTTGAAAAATTACTTTTTAATCTGAAAAGAGTAAAGAAAGAAGGGGTCATTTTTCCTTTGTACTACTGAGAAATTTGATTGTGTTGGTATCGTTTGAATGGAGTCATTTACGATAATTGGATGTAGTCCCTTTTTTACTACACTCTAGCAAAAATAGAAAATATTTTCTTTGAATATTTTAAATGTCTAAAATTAGTCTTTTAAAGTCTTACTTTGGTCATGGAAGAAGAGATGGTGTGGTCCCTCGCCACTTACATGCATGCTAGTCAACGAGTTATCCCTAAGCGTATCCTGTCAGGAAAGGGCATTGTTTGGTGATACAGGCCATCAGGACAGGTGCCCCGTCTGTGAACTCCTGTACTGGAGAAATAGCTTTAAGGTTCATGCTTTGGGGATGAGTCAGGGATTCTTACTGGAGATTTCATTTCTTAAGGACTAAATTAGTTTCCTTTTTCCATCCAATAATACCTAGGGATAGTGAGGTGATTCTACGTTTGAGGTTCGATGACTAAGGCTATTCTTACAGAGCGCTTGCCCTTTTTATTCCCTGACTTGATAAGCAACAGCTATAATTAAGGTTGCTGGTAGTTGGTTGCTGAAAGCAAGAGAGGCAATCTTCCAAACTGTGTCCCTCTGTCACTGAGAAAAAATAGAGGATCAGCTGATAGAATTTAGATTCTAACTGTTCTGCTATTATTCTTAAATTCTGATGCAGATTCCAAATGCATTTTTAAGTTTTAGCATTTTAGAACTGAAAGAGGTCTTAGAGATATTCTAATTATTATAACTCAATTCCGTTATAAATTAATAATGCTCATTATTTCAAATTTGAAAATTACAGAATAATAATAATGTCTTACACTTAGGAGCCCTTTTGGTGTAGTGGTTAAGAGCTTGGTTGCTAACCGAAAGATCAGCAGTTCGAATCTACCAGCTGCTCCTTGGAAACCCTGTGGGGCAGTTCTACTCTGTCCTGTAGACTCACTATGAGTGTGAATCGACTCGATGGCAATGGATTTTTTTTTTTTTTTTGGTACACTTAGGAAAGTGGAGTGGGCATTCAAACTCGAGTCTCACTCCACAGTGTTCTTGTCGTTATTCTTCCCAACCTTCCTGTAGTCCAGTCACCTGAAGATTACCTCTGTTAATGTTTTTAATATGCTATAGGGTCACTAGGAGTTGGAATTGACTCGACGGCAATGAGTTCTTTTGGTTTCGTGTAACCATACTACATATACCATTTTATACCATATACTATATATGTATATAAACATTTTGATACATTTTTCATTATAACTGCTTTGCAAAAACAGTTTAAATTTCTGTATAATAATTTATCTGGTGACTGTTTCATAACCAGTCCCTTGTGGCTGAATGTTTAAGCCATTCCATTTTCTGCTATTATATATCAAAATTCTGTGATAAACATTTATGCAAAAAACTTCTGTATTTTGGATTATTACATAAGCTATCTTTCCAATAGTGGAAGTAGTAGATAAAAGGATGCAAACACTTAATACATGTTACAAATATCTTTGAAAAAGTTGTACCAGTTTATACAACTGTCAGTAATGTATGAGTATTCATATTATAATTTTCTTGATCTTTGATTATTTGATAGTTGAAAAAAGGTGTCTTGTTTTAATTTGAATTTCTTGATTACTAATGAAGACATAACTTTTCCACCTGTCATTAACTATTCTATTCGTTGTCTACTCTTGGCCTTAGTGTGTTGTGCCCCGTCTTCTTAAAGAAGGGAGAACTAAGGCATGGAGATTGTGTCAACTATGGTGCCAAGATTGTTAGTTACATTTTGAAGGTTAAACAGCTAGTTTGTGGCAGATCCAGACCTTGATCTCAGCTATCTCTACTTTTAGTCAACTTTACAAGATAGCATGATAAGTAAATGTCAAGTAGGGTGCACACTGATGTCTGATAGACCTGAGTTTTACTCCCATCTCAGCTCTCGGCTAACTGTCTGACCTTGGGCAGTGCACTTTAAAGAAAATGAGACTGAGTTATCTCATTTAAAAGAAAAATACTGCCTAGTTCACAGGGTTGAAGTACAGGACTGTATTTAGGGTCACTATCTAACAAATTATTGTGGCAAGGTCTGTATATTCTCATATGGCTAATTTGTGTAAGCAATTACGAATAATCAAGCGTGAAGGAAAGTGGTATGCGGGCTTTCATTTTCAGTCTTTTTATTTTTTCTTTTTAAAACTTACCAGGTTTAATTGAAACAAGAAGTAGATTTATTCTGATCAGGCTAAAGGCTATCTAATGTGAATTAGACAATTGTATATAAAAAATTATAAAAGATGACACGTAAGCTATAAGCAAATATGGCACTTCAGCTATAATCTGTTCTCTCTCCATCTGTGAAGTTAAGAAAAAAAATTTAATGAATTGACTCAGTGGAGTATTTAAGAAAAAGGTTGCAGCAGAGTTGTGAATTATCATCCTCTGAATTTTTGTGAAATCTTGGGAGTGAAGGATTTATGGACATGTTCCTAAGGCCAAACTAAGGTATAATAACAAGACATTTTATGTTAAAATACAATCTAAAATATCTTTAATATTTTAAATTGAATCCGAGGTAGTCAAAGGTAACCATAGAACTTACGCATTTAGGAAATTTTTTATATAAAGTATTGTCTTTATTCTACAAGTAATAATCCTGACAGAACTAAAAATAGCCTGTCTACTTGCTTGGTAGTGGTTAAATAATTATCCTATTGCTTTTAATTTACTATAGTAATGTTACTGACTTCATAAATTATTTTAAGTAGAAAGAAAATTAACATTTTGTGTCCCTACGATATGCTGAACAGTGTGCCAGGTATTTTGTACTCTGTCTCAAGTAACATCTCATAATTTATGAGGCAGTCATAACCTGTATTTTACAGATGAGAAAACATACTCTGAGAAATTAAGTATCTTGTCTGACTTCAAAGTCATTGTTCTTTTTACTATTATCCTACTTCCTCAGGATGCATTTGAGTTCTTCTTTTTTTTTTGTTTTTTAGGTGAGTGGCACTAGATTAGTGGTGGAAGTACATCACCATGCAAAAGAATGGAGGTTTTAAAGTAGAGCATGTTCAGGGAATAGTAGCTAACTTACTATAGCTAATGCAGCAGTTCTTAGAGTTTCAGGAATCCTTTACACTCTTAAAAATTATTGAGGACCTCAATGAGCTTTTGTTTTGTTTATTTACCCTATTAAATTAAAACAGAAAAAATTTAAATATTTAATTCATTTAAAAATAATGATAATAAACCTATTACATCTTAACATAATACAAAATTTTATAACTAGTAATTATTATTAAAAAAATTATTTATGAGGAGAGTGACATTATTTTTATATTTTTGAAAATTTCTTTAATGTCTGGCTTAATAGAAGACAGCTGGATTCTCATATCCACTGTATTCGATCTGTTGCAACGTTACATGTCACACACTATCATGTGTTATGTAGCCTCTGGGAAACTACTGTATATTCCTAAAAGAATGAAAGTGATAAAGGCAAAGAAATTATTATATTAAGGTCTGTACATTCTCATATTTACAGATGAGAAAACACACTTAGTACTATCGTGAAAAGAGTTTGACACTCTCCCTCCACCCCCCATACACTCTGAATAGTTATGGGAGAGGGGAATCCTGGCTCATACTTGGAGAATCTATGAGAGAATGCATGATAAAAGCTAAAGGTGATGCTGGATAAGGTAGATAGAGTTAGTTTGTGAAGGATCTTGTATCTGTGATATTTTTAGATTTTATTCTATAGACTAGTAGTACTAATTCTGGACACTTCTGCACTGCAACTCGAAGACAGGGCAAGTGGGGGGTGGTATTAAGTAAATGACATGCTAGCCCAGCACCCCAGCAGCATACCCCCTCCCCTGCCCTCGGCCTGTTCTTTGCCATTTAGTATGAGCCTCTGTTATGTCATTCAGATAGGCTTTGGGAGAAAAGCTGAGAATCATTACTATGGGTCTCTGGAGAGCCACTGAAGGTTTTAAGAAAGATAACAACTCATTTGACAGATTAGCATTTTAGAAACTTGATTCTGGTGGCAGTATGAGGGATGGAGGTAAGGGGTAGAGGATAGCATTTTGGAAGCTGTTGAAATATAAAAAGTGAGATGTGAGGGCCCAAACTGAATTAAGACAGTGGGAATAGAAAGTATACAGTGGATCTGGTAAGATTTAAGAAAGAAGTCTGGATGATTTACTAGATCTGGGTATTAAAGGAGACAGTAGTATCAGATTATGACTTTAAGGTTTCTAGTTTGGTATACTATCCTTCAACCTAGAAGGTACCATTTGGTGTAGGGCAAGGAGAAAGGGAGGAGAAACAAGTGGAGGGGACTAAGTAGGAGATGGTAGGAGGCATGAGGCAGTTTCAGGGAGAAGATGAGTTTAGACTTGGACATGTTAAAACCGAGATGCCTATGAGACATCTAGTTGAAATGTGGAGCTCAACAGAGCTGACATGATGGAGTCAAAGATTTGGGAGTCATCATATAACCATGTAGGAGGTAGTTGAAGTCATGAGAATGAATGAGCATATACAGCTACCATCTTAGGTTGAAGAGCATCAGCATTTAAAGAGTACCCAGAGTAGGAAGTGCTTTGTGACTGTTCCTGAGATGGTGTGGTGTGGTCGGAGAAGAGGGAGAAGAACCCTGAGAAGGATGTTAGAGAAGCCTAGGAGAGTTTCAAGGAAGAGACAGTTACCAGAGTCAAATAATGCTGGGAGGACTGGTAAGGTGAGGTTGAGAAAGTAACCATTGCTTTTGGCAAGTAGGATTGATTTGGTGACTGGAAAAATTGTTTTGGGTTGTGGTATGGTAAGAAGCTAGCTTATAGTGGGCAGAGGAGAAAATAGGTGAAAGTGACTATAGATTTCTTCCATTCACTTTAACATTCTGAAAGTAGATGGCAGAAGCTAGAAGAAAACCCGGGTTAAAGGATAGCTCCCCCCAAACCCCCTGCAGCTTTTTCTTTTCTTTCTTTTTTGTTTTTAATAACTAACAACAGAAATAGGATATTTTCATATGTACATATTTTCTATATGTACATCTTTTTTTTTTTTTGAAATTTTTGTTGTTTTAAGCATAATCCTTAAAGACCGCTGAAGTTTTTGATTCAAAGTTTCAATTTGAAATGGTAGGAAGACTGCAAGCCTGGCAAGATCATATGCTGCAGAGACTAGATTAAGTGGAAACATTTTCATTGTTTGTTAAACTATTGAATATTGTGGTTTGTAGATTTATTTTAATTACACCTTTATAGAGAGATAATTCACATACCATACAATTCACGCACTTAAAGTATACAGTTCAATAGTTTTTAGTATACTCCTACAGTTATACAACCATTACCACAACCAATTTTAGAACATTTTCATCATCCCAGAAAGAAATCCATAGCCATTAGCAGTTTCTCTCCCTGCCAGGCAACCACTAATCTACCTTCTATCTCCATAGATTGCCTATTCTGGACATTTCATGTAAGTGAATCATACAATATGTGGTCTTTTGTGACTGACTCCTTTCGCTTGGGATGTTTTCAAGGTTCGCCCATGTTGTAGCATAAATCAGTATTTGATTCCTTTGTATGGTCTAGTAATATTCCATTGTATGGATAATAATAGATAAACATTTTATTTATCTGCTGATCAGCTGATCGACGTTTAGGTTTCCACTTTTTGGCTATTGTGAATAATAGTGCTGGGAACATGTGTACGAGTTTTTGTGTGGGCATATGTTTTTTAATTTTCATTTCTTTACCCAAAACAATATATACCTAGGAGTAGAATTGCTGGATCATATGGCAACTCTATGTTTAACATTTTAAGGAACTGCCAGACTATTATCTAAAGCTGCTGTACATTTTACCTTCCTCCAGGAGTGTATGAGAGTTCCAATTTCTCTACATCTTGACCAACACTTGTTATTGTCTGTCTTGATTGTCGCCATCCTAGTGGGTGTGAAGTAGTATCTCATGGTGGTTGGTTTGTAGGTTTTTTAATTATCTCAGTAAGTTTGTATTTATGGTGCTGTCTGTCTAACTTGTTTTTCAAAGCTAAAGTGGTAGGATACATTTTCTAGTCATTGCATTTGAGCTAATCTTAGTGCTTTCCTAGTGCCGCTGGCTTAGTTAAATTTTTCCTACCCATTCTTGATGGGTGTTTGGCCAAAGATTTATATTTTAACTAACTTCAAAGTGAAAGTGATCTTTTAAGTAACTCTCCAGACATGGCTCACTGAGTCAGTG
>NW_004444216.1:641277-642904 GCF_000243295.1 Trichechus manatus latirostris
CATTTAATAGGTACTAATGTCTATTGTGTGACTAGCAATTGTAGGTGAGCTTAAAACTATAAAGCAGAGGTTTATTCTTCAGGTAAACGCTTCCAGTGGTCCAAGGGCTTGTCTCTTAGACCAGCAAGAGACCTGCCTTTCCCCATCATACACAAGTGTGCTCATACAACTATAGTTGTAGTTCAGTATACATTGAAAAGGAGAGTATAATGTAAAGAACTAGGCTGAGTTCAATAACATTTTTGACTAAATCTTTTTTAAATTGCAATACCTTCTAAATAAATTTGAAAAATAGTGCTATATATGTATCTATCTGGATACTGCGATGCACATGGATTCAGGGGGCCACCTAAAGTAACTTCTCTACTTGTGCATCCTCTACCCTATGAATTCATACTTTGGGGACACTATCATAGAACATTAATTTTAATAAAATGTCCAATTTAAACTTTTGGTTTTGATTTTAATTAGTAGAATTCAGATACCATGTCACCAGCATCTCTTCAAAAATAGTGGTATCTTTTAACTTGTGTTTTAGGAGTAATTACAAATAGCTATTCATCTCTCCTTGCCTCTAGTTTCTTACCTCATCCAGTTCATTCCACAAATCGTATTCATTTTCCTAAAATACCATTTTCAAGTGTTGGCATCTATGGGATAATGGAAAGCATACTGATTGTAAAATCACGAGATACAGGTTTGGTTCCCAGTCTTGCTGCTTAATTGTAGGTTTTCATTATATAGCTGATTACATCTAAAAACAGCTATTACAGAAAATGTTTGTATTAGTATATATCCCAAAGCTTCTGAAATTAATGTGATCCACATTCCACATTCTCTAGGAAAACTTTTTAGGGAACAATTACTGTTTGTTTCCTCTATCTATCATAAGCAAATTCAGACAGTATAATATTGTACAAATGGAAACAGGTTTTTAGGGGTTCTATATGTGAAGTCAGAGAGAAGGAGATGATTGGCAAGGTTTGATTACATGTGTCTAAAAATTTAAATACTATGGGGAATGTACAATGCTGGGAGGGGAGTACAACTCCCATTTGGAAGAGACTAGTGATCTAGAACATACCACTGGACTTCCCTTAACAAGTATTCAACTCAAATCCAAACAAAATTTTCCCCTGTAGTATTAAAACTCAAATTTTACATTGGAGAACAAGTGTTTTAAGATAAATTGGCTAAAATATTTATCCCAGAAACTGAGAATTAATATTTTTGCTTCTAATTTCCTTAGTGAACCTGAAGTCATTTTACGTTTCTGATCTTCATAGTACTGATCTATGTTGTTGTTGTTATGTGCCCTCAAGTCAGTTCCCACTCATAGCGACCCTACCTACAACAGAACGAGACATTGCCTGGTCTTGCGGCATCCTCACAGTCGTTGTTATGCTTGAGTCCATTGTTGTGGCCACTGTGTCAGTCCATCTCATTGAGGGTCTTCCTCTTTTTCGCTGACCCTCTACTTTACCACGCCAGATGTCCTTCTCCAGGGACTGGTCCCTCCCGATAACATGTCCAAAGTACGTGAGACGAAGTCTCCCATCCTTGCTTCTGAGGAGCAATCGGGCTGTACTTCTTTGAAGACAGATTTGTTCGTTCTTTTGGCAGTCCA
>NW_004444216.1:643223-646599 GCF_000243295.1 Trichechus manatus latirostris
AAATCCTTGACAACTTCAGTCTTTTCTCTGTTTATCATGATGTTGCTTATTGGTCCAGTTGTGAGGATTTTTGTTTTCTTTATGTTGAGGTGTAATTCATACTGAAGGCTGTAGTCTTTGATCTTCATCAGTAAGTGCTTCAAGTCCTCTTCACTTTCAGCTAGCAGGGTTGTGTCATCTGCATATCGTAGGTTGTTAATGAGTCTTCCTCCAGTGCTGATGCCACGTTTTTCATATAGTCCGGCTTCTCGGATTATTTGCTCAGCATACAGATTGAATAAGTATGGTGAAAGGATACAACCTTGATGCACACCTTTCCTGACTTTAAACCATGCAGTATCCCCTTGTTCTGCTTGAACGACTACCTCTTGGTCTACTTACAGGTTCCTCACAAACACAATTAAGTGTTCTGGAATTCCTGTTCTTCGAAATGTTAGCCATAATTTGTTATGATCCGCACAGTCGAATGCCTTTGCGTAGTCAATAAAACATAGGTAAACATCTTTCTGGGATTCTTTGCTTTCAGCCGAGATCCATCTGGCATCAGCAATGATATCCTTTATTCCAGATCCTCTTCTGAATCTGGCTTGAATTTCTGGCAGTTCCCTGTCTGTCTCCTGCTGCAACCAGTTTTTAATTAGCCGCAGCAAAATTTTACTTGCATGTGATATTACTGATGTTGTTCGATAATTTCCGCATTCTGTTGGATCACCTTTCTTTGAAATGGGCACAGATATAGATCTCTTCCAGTCAATTGGCCAGGTAGCTGTTTTCCAAATTTCTCGGCATAGACAAGTCAGCACTTCCAGTGCTGCATCCATTTGTTGAAACATCTCAATTGATAGTCCGTCAATTCCTGGAGCCTTGTTTTTTGCCAATGCCTTCAGTGCAGTTTGGACTTCTTCCTTCAGTAACATCGGTTCTTGATCAGTGATAGGATAGTATCCATATGCCTACAAGGAAGACCAGTTAATACGACTACTATTCAAATTTACACACCAACCACTAAGGCCAAAGATGAAGAAATTGAAGATTTTTACCAGCTTCTGCAGTCTGAAATTGATTGAACATGCAGTCAGAATGCATTGATAATTACTGGTGATTGGAACATGAAAATTGGACACAAAAAGGATCAATAGTTGGAAAATATGACCTTGGTGATAGAAACGACACCAGGGATCACATGATAGAATTTTTCAAGACCAATGATTTCTTAATTGCAAATACCTGTTTTTAACAACATTAGTGGCAACTATGCACGTGGCCCTCACCAGATGGAGTACACAGGAATTAAATCAGCTACATTTGTGGAAAGAGACGATGAAAAAGTTCAATATCATCAGTCAGAACAAGGCTGCGGGCCGATTGCTCATATGAAAGTTCAAGTTGAAGCTGAAGAAAATTAGAACAAGTCCACGAGAGCCAAAATACAACCTTGAGTGTATCCCATCTGGATTTAGAAACCATCTCAAGAATAGACTTGATGGGTTGAACACTAATAACCAAAGACCCGATGAGTTGTGGAATCACATCAGGGACATCACATACATGAAGAAAGCAAGAGATTGTTAAAAAAGACAGTAAAGAAAGAAAAGGCCAGAATGGATGTCAGAAGAGACTCAGAAACTTGCTCTTGAATGTAGAGTAGCTAAAGTGAAAGGAAGAAATGATAAAGTAAAAGAACTGAACAGAAGATTTCAAAGGGTGGCTCCAAAGACAAAGTAAAGTATTATAATGAAATATGCAAAGACCTGGAGTTAGAAAACCAAAACGGAAGAACACACTCAGCATTTTTCAGGCTGAAAGAACTGAAGTAAAAATTCAAGCCTCGAGTTGCAGTATTGGATTCTATGAGGAAAACATTAAATGACGCAGGAAACATCAAAAGAAGATGGAAGTAATACACAGAGTCACTGTATCAAAAATAATTGATATTCAGCGATTTCAGGAGGTAGCATATGATCGAGAACTGATGGTCCTGAAGGAAGGAGTTTAAGCTGCACTGAAGGCAATGGTGAAAAACTAACCTATAGGAGGAAGCTTTCTAAGGAAGAGTGAAAGTATGTTTTATGCTAAACCACAGATAAACAAGATTGCATTAACTCAAGGACAATGAGTAGCTTATTGCAGAGAGAAGAGGAGATATGTGCAGAGTATAGGAATTTACCACTGGAAAGATAATGTAAGACTACGTTAAGAAGGATCTGGAATGCCAGGCTAAGAAGTATAGACTTTATCCCATAGGTCTGTGATTCTCAACTAAGGGCAGAAGTAACAAAATTGGGGAAAGGATGGAAGGGTGGAAATCAGAGCATAAAAATTTATAAGATAGATAGACATATAATTATAGTTTTTAAAAAAAGCAGAACTTGGATCCAGTGCCTTGAGTTGGCTTAGGCGTTTAGAATTTCCAATAATTTTAAAGGTCATCAAAGGGAGCCAGTAATTTTTTCAACTTAACATTTTTTGATAATGAAAATAAGACCATGTTTCCAGTGTGGTCGATCTGTCTATCTATCTGTCTTAGCTTCTTAGATTTTCAAGGGGGCTGGCTTCCAGAATACCCTAGAACGGCTAAACTAGTAGAAAGATAACAAGCTTTGGAGCCATACAGGCATTTATTTCCATCTTGACCCTGCTATGATTATGAGCTGGTCATCTGAGAAAATTAGAGATATAATACCTGTCTGGAAGGACCAAAAGCAAGGTAATATGTATGTAATTCTCTCAGTTGTCTCATGTTGGTATAACAAATACCACAAATGGATGGCTTGAATGAAGAGAAATTTATTCTCTCACAGTTAGAAGGCTAGAAGTCCGAATTCGGGGCGCCAGCTCCAGGGGAAGGCTTTCTTTCTCTGTCGGCTCCGGGGGAAGGTCTTTGTCATCACTCTTCCCTGGTCCAGGAGCTTCTTAGCACAGAGACCACGCGTCCAAAGGACATGCTATTCTCTTGGCTCTTGTTTCTTAGTGGTGTGAGATCCCCTTGTCTCTCCACTGGCCTTTCTCTTTTACATCTCAAAAGAGATGGTTTTAAAACACAACCTAATCTTGTAGATTGAGTCCTGCCTCATCAGCATAACTGCCACTAATCCCATGTCATCAACATCATAGAGGTAGGAATTACAACACATCAGATGACAAAATGGTGGACAGTCACACAATACTGGGAATCTAGCCTAGCCACGTTGACACAGATTTTAGCCATGGACACAATTCAATCCATGACAAAATCTAACAGTAAGTAGAAGGCACTTGATGGTAATTCAACATGTCATATTGCTATAATGGAAGTGTATTCAATATTTAAACTGTAAAGGTGGGACAGCCTTAATCTGCCTGAATAGATCATGAACAGTTACAGTAAAGCAGCCAC
>NW_004444216.1:648121-657131 GCF_000243295.1 Trichechus manatus latirostris
CAAATCATCTAAAATTTACATACTGTAATATTGTGCTTGCCTGGTTGTCAGTGTGCCTGTCTATGCCTGTGTATTGGCCTGCCTTTGTGCCTCCCTATCAAGTGAGCCTCTCTGTTTCCCTCCTCACCTGTCTTCATCTACTCTACTTGCATGTCTATGTCTAGGATTCATTAATGTGTGTAGGAAGTGGGTGTTAGAGAGAGAGAAGGAGATATAGTGTAATTTAGAAATTTCCTGTAATTTGTGCCTAGTTGTGTATAATTCTTTATTTCTATTACTGTAAATAGATTATATAAATGCCAAGGAGGAACACAGAATAGGTTGATGTATCGAGTGGGTACTTTATGTTGTTGTGTGCTGTTGAGTCGATTCTGACTCATAGCGACCCCATAGGACAGAGTAGAACTATCCCATAGGGTTTCCTAGGCTGTAATCTTTATGGGAGCAGATCACCAGGTCTTTTCTCCTATAGAGCCACTGGTGGTTTTGAATCACTGACCTTCTGGTTAGCAGCCGAGCGCTTAACCATTGTGCCACCATGGCTCCTTCAGATACTTTATAATTGTACTTGTATCTTTCTTGACCTGTCTTCAGCATTCAGCACTGTTGAACATCTTATTTTTTTTTTAAAAAAGCGCTTTCTTTCCTTGATCTTGCAGCATCACTTCTACTTGGTTTTTTACCTATCTCTCTAGTCTTTCTACTCTATTACTGATTTTTCTCCAAGCTGCTCAATTATTCTAATTCCTTGCTGTTTTATCCTTGACCCTCTTCTCATTATTCACTATACATAACTCCCTGGATATTTTAATTCATTCACGTGACTTAGTATCACTTTAAATGATTTCTGAATATTACAGCTATCTCAGATCTGCTTCCCAAGTCCTACTAATCTGTGGAAAATGGTGGCTGTAACATAATTATTGAATATCCCTGAATCAGACAGAGGAACTTCATAGGAAGATTAGAATGGTCAACATTTACAACAACTAGGTGACGAGGTATTCCCTTCCTGAAACATTATAATAGGGAAACCTATTACATGCTATGTTAGACCTTTTTTTTTTCCTATTCTTTTTTAATTGTACGTCAGATGAAGGTTTACGGAACAAAGTAGCTTCTTGTTACACAGTACACATACTTTTTTATGACATTGGTTAACAATCCCACTACACGTCAGCACTCTCCCTTCTCGACCTTGGGTTCCCTCTTACCAGCTTTCCTGTCCGCTTCTGGCTTCTAGTCCTTGCCCCTGGGCTGGTGTGCCCCTTTAGTCTCGTTGTGTTTTATGGGCTTGTCTAATCTTTGGCTGAAGGATGAACCTCAGGAGTGACTTCATTACTGAGCTAAAAGGGTGTCTGGGGGCCATACTCTCGGGGTTTCTGCAGTCTCTGTCAGAACAGTAAGTCTGGTGTTTTTTTTGTGAGTTAGAATTTTGTTCTACATTTTCCCCCAGCTCTGAGGCTGTGGTAGTTGTGGTCCATTTGTCCTTTGGACTAATCTTTCCCTTATGTCTTTAGTTTTTTTCATTCTCTCTTGCTCCCAGAGGGTTGAGACCAGTAGAGTATCTTAGATGGCCGCTCAGAGGCTTTTAAGACCCCAGATGCTACTCACTAAAGTAGAATAATTCGTACAACATTTTCTTTATAAATTGTGTTATGCCAGTTGAGCTCCATGTTCCCCATAAACCAATTTCTTCATTATTAATTTGATATACAGTTAGGTTTGTTTCTGTTTGTATATAGTTTCAAGTTTTTTTCCTTTGGCTTTATTGATTGATTTTCTTTAAGATATGTAATGTATTAACATTGTTCAAAAATTAAAACTATACAGTAGGAGAGATATCTTGTCCTCTCCTTACCTTCTACCCTGTTCCTACCAACCCTCTATAGATAACCACCTTCATTACTTTCCAATCTATCTGTCCTGTTGTTTCTTTTTCCTTTTGCCAGAATAAGTAGATATATACATGTTGTTGTTCTTAGGTGCCCTCAAGTTGGTTCTGACATGATAGCAACCATATGTACAACAGAACGAAACACTGCGCGGTCCTGTGCCATCCTCAGAGTTGTTGCTATGTTCGAGCCCATTATTGCAGACACTGTCGGTCCATCTTGTTGAAGGTCTTCCTCTTTTTCACTGACCCTCTACTTTTCCAAGCATGATGTCCTTCTCTAGGGACTGGTCCCTCCTGATAACATGTCCAAAGTACATGAGATTAAGTCTTACCATCCTCCCTTCTAAGGCTCATTCTGTCTGTACTTCTAACATAGATTTCTTTGTTCTGCAGTTCCATGGTATATTCAATATTCTTTGCCAACTCCATAATTCAAATGCATCAATTCTTCAGTTTTCCTTATTCAT
Organism: Trichechus manatus latirostris; assembly: GCF_000243295.1. Lineage (NCBI taxonomy): Eukaryota > Metazoa > Chordata > Mammalia > Sirenia > Trichechidae > Trichechus > Trichechus manatus. The sequence continues at coordinate 650,486 of NW_004444216.1, forward strand.
TTTCCAGCTTTCATACACGTATGGCTTGGGTCAGGGGTATCTTAATTCTCAAAGTGACATCTTTGCTTTTTAATACTTTAAAAAGGTCTTTTGCAGCAGATTTGCCCAGTGCAGTACGTGGTTTGATTTCTTGACTGAAATCATGGGTCTTGATTTTGGATCCAAGTAAAATGAAATCATTGACAACTTCAATATTTTCTGTTTATCATGATGTTGCTTATTGGTCCAGTTAGGAGGATTTTTGTTTTGTTTATGTTGAGGTATAATCCATACTGAAGTCTTTGATCTTCCTCAGTAAGTGCCTCAAGCCCTCTTTGCTTGCAGCAAGCAAGGTTGTGTCATCTGCATATAGTGAGTTGTTAATTAGTCTTCCTCCAGTGCTGATGCTGCATTCTTCATGTAGTCCAGCTTCTCAGATTATTTGCTCAGCATACAGATCGAATAAGTATGGTGAAAGGATACAGCCCTGACACACACCTTTCCTGAGTTTAAACCATGCAGTATCGCCTTGCTCTGTCGGAACAACTGCCTCTTTATTTATATACAGATTCCTCATGAGCACAATTAAGTGTTCTGGAATTACCATTCTTTGCAGTGTTATCCATAAGTTGTTATGATCCACACAGTTGAGAGCCTTTGCATAATCAAGAAAACACAGGTAGACATCTTCCTGGTATTCTCTGCTTTCAGCAAGATCCATCTGATATCAGCACTGATATCCTTCGTTCCACGTTCTCTTCTGAATCCGGCTTGAATTTCTGACAGGTCCCTGTTGATGTACTGCTGCATCTACATATGTACATTTTTTTTTCCCTTAAACAAAAGATAATATACTATGTATACTCTTTGGCACCCTAAAATAAAAATTTATAATAGTGTTACATCCCTGCTTAAAATGAAATTCAACTTTTAACGTGGCATGCAAGTCTGCAGATACTTCCTCATCCAGAGCTCTGAATGATATTTCATTCTTCCTTGCCTCAGTGCTTGCTATATTCATCCTCCCTTGCCTGGACAATTAGTCTTTTTTCTTCAAAACTCAAGTTATAATGTCATCCATTTTCTCTGATCTCTGATGCTTGGGATGAGTGTTCCTCAGATGTGCTCGTATATCATCATGTGCTCATCTCGATCGTAATGTTATTATGTTGTATTTTAATTATCTCTCTGCACCACTTAGCTGTAATCTCTTTGAGGGCAAGGACCACATCATTATTTTCCTCTGTTTCTGTCGCATAATGATTGGTGTGACAACTTTTGGGTGATGGATAGACAGTGGTCTTAGCTTTATATGATAAGTAAAAATGTGAATAACAAAGTAATTTAGGGTTGTCAAATGAAATTGAAAGGGATAACCTAAATATAAGAGATTATCTGTGTAAAAATGTTTACAACTTTTCCTTAGTAGGAAGAAAATGTTTTTTGTTTTTCTCTTTCATTTTTTTAGTTTAATCTTAAATGATTTGCTTCTCTTCCCTTTATTACTTTTAGTCCTGGATGATGTTCTTGAGTCCAACAATTTAAGTGATTTTTTTTTTTTAAAAGAAACAACAGTTTAATAAAATCTTTCAAATATTAGTTATAACTGTTGTTATATTTCTTCGTTTATAATGATGCAAAGATTTAATGTAGTATAATACTACATCCTCAGAAATTACATTGACCTTTAATTATTATTTTCCCATAGTCACGCAGCCTACTCTACATAGTGGACCCTATTCCCAGACTTGTTGATTTGCTAATTTTTAGAAGTGTTCTGATTTACTTAAGTGATAAATCCAAGTCAGCTGTCACTAGATGATGTGTTTTAAGTTTCTTGATTACAAGCCACAGTGACCAACTCTTAATAACAACTAAAAAAAAAAGGAATTTATTGAAAGGGTGTGGGATAGATCAGAATTTGACAAAACAAACAAATATAGGAAAAATTTGAACAATCAGGCTAATTTTGAGCAATCAGGAATCGGTAAACTTTTTATGTAAAGGGGCAGATAGTATTTTAGGCTTTGTGGGCCACATATGGTATACGTTGCATATTCTCCTCCTGTTTCATTTTAACAACTCTTTAAAAATATAAAAATTATTCTTAGCTGACAGGCCAAACATAAACAGGCTGTGTAGCCAAGTTTTCAGTCTGTTGATTGAAAGGGTAGGGACTAATGAACTTTGTCATTGGGACTCTGTCCTCAGGATGAATTGGCTTCAGCATTTCTCTGTGTTTGGTTGCAGTTCCTAGAAGAGTAACTCTGGTCTAGATTTAGTGACATGTCCTGACCATGCTTAGGTGAGGACAGTCCCACTAAAATTTATACAATGGGGGGAGAGGTAGTACCCTCAATTAAAACTGAGCCATTGTTAACCAGATAAAGAGCGAGTGGATGCTGGATGGGCAAAAATAAAAGATGCTGTAAAGAAAGCAGGCCTTTCTAATCTCTGGAACAGTGAGTCTGACTTGGAGATGTTGATATTAGAATTGGATATGGATATGCCTGTTCTTCAGAAAATACCAGGAGCTCTATGTAGCAGGGGCAGGAATCCAGAAAGACAAGTCTAGTTTGATACTTTAGATTATAGTAGGTCCTGCAGAGATTGGTATTAGAGGGACATGAGGCTTATTCTATATTTTGAAAACATTATTCAGGAGGGAGAATTCTTAAAATTTCAAATTATACATTCTTCTGTGGGTGATAAATATCTGTAGTACCTAAATAAGATAAAAAGAAACTGAGAAAAGGTACAGAGAAATACCATGAAATGGCCATATTCTAAATAGAAGGGATGTGATTGAAATAAGGAACTGTTCATTATCAAATTCTGATTCCCTCCTTCTACTTACCACTCTCTTTTCTTGTCTACCTTAAATCTTGAAAGAGTTACACAGTTGAGGATGCTTAGGACTGATGAGATATATATTGCAAAACTATGACACTAGGAAGTGGTGACTTCTGTTGTTTTTGCCCATCTAGCTTCCATTACATTGATTTTATTAGAGTAGGGGAGGATTTGGATAGGGGCCGGCCCCCTCTTCTGGCTTCAGGTGTAGGCATATTACCAAGCCATTGAGACTTGGTTCCCAGACTTAAGTATTAGGTCAAAGAGTTTTCTTAGGTTGCTAAGCTAGTTAATGTAAGTTTAGGATGGGCCATCTTTCCTGTCCCAAGTGTATGAAGTGTTTGCTGCAGAATGAAGCTGATACAGAGGGAAGTGGAGCTGGAAAATGGGGAGAGATTTGATGACATTGTTTGAGTTGGATTTATGAATACATAAAAGTTCAGAAATCGTAAGTGAACAGCTTAATAAATGTTCATGGAGTGAATACATCTGTGTAATCGGCACTGAGATCAAGAAATTAAAACACAGCCAGCATTGCAGAAGCCCTGGGGTCCCCTCCCAGCAATACCTCTCAAAGGTAAACACTGTTTCAACTGGTAATATCAGATATTTTGGGGAAAATCTATTCATGTTCTATAGAGGTTTTTAAAAAAATCTATATCATATGTCTGCAGGCTTTGTATCACCATGTACAATATTATGTTCCTTGATACTTGGTAGTAATTGGATAGAGTCATGCCATTTAGTATCTCTGTAGTTATCTGTGGCAAAGCAAATGGAAATATAAATAAAATTAGATAAATGGAGTATTGTCTTACGCGGTAGCTAAAGTTTTATACTCTAGAGTTGGTATTTGAGGAAATGGTATCCAAACTTGCTATAATGACTGTTGTTTTTATGCATTCTCATTCTTAGATCAGAAGTAATTAGTTTTGAACTCACAATTTCCAGTCTGCCTCCTGAAAAGAAATAATGTATTGAAACATTAACAATCTTGACCTCAGGAATTAGAAAATGTTATGTTTAGCTTTCCATTTTGTAAGACTGTTGTTTAGACTGCAAATGTTTTTGAAACTAGTATGTAAGCTATGGTTGTGATATTTTCAGTGCTTGAGGATTTTTTATTGGAAAATACTTTATTCTAGGTTTATATTATTTTATTATTGTCTTTGATCTTTGAAGATGACAGTACTGATGACATGTCTTGAAATTAATTTGTTTTATTTCCCTCGTATTTAGTTAATCCCACTGTTGGGTGGGCTTTTTCCTTATTTGGTTTACTTAAATGTTAATTCAAAACTAATACAAACTTTAATTACTGTGTTCTCTTGAGGAGGTTGATAAGAAGCTCATTTGCAGCATACTTTCATATTTTTTACGCTGCTAAGTCTTAAGATAAATATAATTGAATACTTGATTATTTAGAAATACTAAAGAACCGTACTACTGTTGTAAAACTGACTACAGTGACATGGATCAGCTAATAATGCTGCTCAAGAGTTTGGAAAAATAATAAAATATTGATATTTTCTCATATTTTATGTTTTTGTGATAACTGGCAGATTATTGAAAAATATTTTTAGAAAATGCAATTTAACACGAACTAGAAATACAGGATGAAAATTTAACCAGTAGATTTAATTTTCTGTCATTACTTTATTTTATGCCAGTTTTTGTATTGTTTACAAGCTCTTAATGCCATATATTGAATTTTTTCAAATTATGTTCCAAAATTCCTCATCATTTATTATTTTTCTAGTTGAAGAAGGTTTTGAAAATTTTATTTTATTTTAAAATAGGATAGGATTGAATTAGATAAGTAAATTGTTAATATTTTGTCTTTAAAACATTTAGTAGGTAGAAGAAGAAAGAAAAATATCCTTTGGCAGGAAATCTCAGTTTATAGGAAATGAAGGAAGGTGTAGATAGGCAGGAAAGAAAAGACTGGATATAAGTGACACCTCTTTTTGATATGCTTGAGTTTAGCGGTTTGGAGTGTCTAGCATTAGAGTGGACACTTTAGTGATGTAGATAATAACAAGTATATCTGGATTTTCAGGCTAGATCTTTAAATGTTCTTTTTGATGATGAATGCGACACCATTACTCTTCAATTTGTCATTCCCTGCATGGTAGACCATATGATTGTCTAATTCAAAATGGCCAATACCAGTCCACTTCAGCTCAGTAATGCCTAGGATGTTGATCTTCCTGCATTCCATTTCATTTTTAATAACTTCCAATATTCCTGGATTCATACTTCATACATTCCACATTCCAGTTATTTATTAATGGGTGTTTGCAGCTGTTTCTTATCATTTTGAACTGTGCCACAGCAGCAAATGAAGGTCCCGAAGCTTTACTCCATCCACATCATTAAGCTCTACTCTACTTTGATGAGGCAGTTCTCCGGTCATATTTTTTTGTTGTTTTAATTTTATTGTGCTTTAGGTGAAAGTTTACAGCACAAATTAGTCTCTCATTCAAAAATTTATACACAAATTGCTTTATGGCATTGGTTGACCAGTTGTATTTTGAGTGCCTTGCAACCTGAGGGGTTCATGTTCTGGTACTATATCAGACAGTGTTCTGCTGCTATTTGTAAGAGTTTTACTGCCATTTTTTTTTTTTTTTTTAAGAAGTAGATTGCCAGGTCCTTCTTCCTCGTTTGTCTTAGTGTGGAAGCTCTACTGAAACCTGTCTACCATGGGTCTCTGCTGAAACCTGTCCATCATGGGTGACCCTGCTGGTGTTTGAAATACCAGTGGCATAGCTTCTAGCATCACAGCAACATGTAAGATACCACAGTACGATAAACTGACAGACAAGTGGTCATGTCTCAATTTTGGCATTACAAAAAAATTAATCTATACTCTAAATACAATAGTGAGGCCCAGAGAAACAATATCATTACTATCACATGCAAATAAAATTATGATGTAGATAATTTAAAAATGGTTGCGGCAGTACACTGACAGGGAACAGCCAGAAATTCAAGCCAGAGGACGTGGAATGAGGGATATCATTGCTGATGTCAGATGGATCTTGGCTGAAAGTAGAGAATACCAGAAAGATGTTTACCTGTGTTTTATTGATTATGCAAAGGCGTTCGACTTTGTAGATCATAACAAATTATGGATAACATTGCAAAGAATAGGAATTTCAGAACATTTAATTATACTCATGTGGAACTTTTATATAGACCAAGAGGCAGTCCTTAGACTAGAACAAGGGATACTGCATGGTTTAAAATTGGAAAAGGTGTACGTCAGGGTTGTATCCTTTCACCATACTTATTCAATCTATATGCTGAGCAAATAATCCGAGAAGCTGGGCTGTTTGAAGAAGAACACGGTATCAGCATTGGAGAAAGACTCATTGACAACCTGTGATGTGCAGATGACACAACCCCTTGCTTTCTGAAAGTGAAGAGAACTTGAGGCACTTACTGAGAAATATCAAAGACTGCAGCCTTCAGTGTGGATAACACCTCAATATAAAGAAAACAAATGTCCGCACAACTGGACCAAGAAGCAACATCATGATAAACAGAGAAAAGTTGGAAGTTGTCAAGGATTTCATTTTAATTGGACCCACAATCAACGCCCATGGAAGCAGCAGTCAAATAATCAAACATCTTTGCATTGGGCAAATCTGCTGCAAAAGACCTCTTTCAAGTATTGGAAGGCAAACATGTCACTTTGAGCACTAAGGTGCGCCTGACCTAAGCTATGGTGTTTTCATTTGCCTCATAAGCATGCGAAAGCTGGGCAGTGAGTAAGGAAGACTTAAGAAGAATTGATGCTTTTGAATTA
>NW_004444216.1:657231-658825 GCF_000243295.1 Trichechus manatus latirostris
TAATTGGACCCACAATCAACGCCCATGGAAGCAGCAGTCAAATAATCAAACATCTTTGCATTGGGCAAATCTGCTGCAAAAGACCTCTTTCAAGTATTGGAAGGCAAACATGTCACTTTGAGCACTAAGGTGCGCCTGACCTAAGCTATGGTGTTTTCATTTGCCTCATAAGCATGCGAAAGCTGGGCAGTGAGTAAGGAAGACTTAAGAAGAATTGATGCTTTTGAATTACGGTGTTGGTGAAGAATATTGAATATACCATGGACTGCCAAAAGAACAAACAAATGTGTCTTGGAATAAGTACAACCAGAATGCTCCTTAGAAGCAAGAATTTTTCTGAGTTTAAACCATGTAGTATCCCTTTGTTCGGTTCAAATGACAGCCTCTTGGTCTATGTACAGGTTCCGCGTAAGCACAATTAAAGTGTTCTGAGCATTTTGTCAGGAGGGACCAATCCCTGGAGAAGCACATCATGCTTGGTAAAGTAGAGGGTCAACGAAAGAGAGAAAGACCCTCAATGAGATGGATTGACACAGTGGCTACAACAATGGGCTCAAACATACTATTGTGAGGATGGAGCAGGAGTAGGCACCTTTCATTCTGTTATATGTGGGGTTACTATGAGTCGGAACCGACTTGACAGCATCTAACAGCAACAGTATACCAACAATATTGTATTTGGAATTAAAACTGAGAAATTTTAGAAATATTTGTTAATTCATTGGAAATATTTTTTAAAGAATAACTTTTCTAAAACAAAATTTAGTGCGAAGTTTGGCATTGTTTTTAAATTTTTGTGACTTTAATGCCTGGCTTAATAGATTACAGGTAGGTTCTGATCTGCTTCATTCAGTCTGTTGCTCTGTTTTGTATTGGTTGATGTACATGAAAGTTTTTGGATAAGAAAGAAGTATTTTATTAGCTTTTTTTTCAATTGTCAGTATTCTTTGACACTCTATCAAAACCGAACAAGTGATTGTTTTTTAAAAGTTAGTTGCAATGAGGAATCTGAAATAGTATCAATGAATTTTTCTTAATCTATTACTTTGAAAACATTGGTCTTTCTTACATTTTGAGTAGATATTTATTTTTTCTTTGCGTGATTTAGCGTTGTGCATTGAGAAAATGTTGGTTCACTGAGTTTTTCAACTCTCCAAATGTTGACACATCTTATTGTACAATATAAAAAAAAAATACATGTTGGTATTACCACCATCTCATCAGATAAGTTTTTAACTATTGGGAATCTGTGAAGCTCATGGTGGCAGGTGCAAGTTTTCCAAAATTCAAATTTTTGCTTAAAAGTTCAAATCTCGTTAGTTGTTTTCCTTGAAGTGATAGGCTTACTTTGTTCATTTCCAAGAATATGTCTGCCTAGGGTAGCAAGGGTGGGGGTTTTGGGGACCATGCTTTCAGGGGACATCTAGGTCAATTGGCATAACAAAGCTTATTAAAATGTTCTGCATCCTACTTTGGTGAGTGGCGTCTGGGGTCTTAAAAGCTTGCAAGTGGCCATCTAAGATACATCAGTTGGTCCCAACCACCTGGAATAAAGGAGAATGAAGAACACCAAAGACACAAGGAAAGTATTAGC
>NW_004444216.1:659911-686601 GCF_000243295.1 Trichechus manatus latirostris
GGGCTGTCCCCTCCCAGGCTGAACAGTGAACCTCGGAGGTAGCTTCACTACTGAGCTAAAAGGGTGTCTGGGGGCCATACTCTTGGGGTTTCTCCAATCTCCTTTAGGCCAGTAAATCTGGTCTTTTTTTTGCACTCACCAGTGTTTTTGCACCATTAGTACAAATGTCAACACAGTGAAAAAGGCATACCTTAGTATTTTTATGTAAACATTTTAAATTTGTAGACATCCTGAAAGGATGGAGACTTCCGGGGGTCTGCTGACCATACTTTTTCGGAACCACTGATCTAGAGAAGGTGCAGGAAACTTTTTCTTAAAGGGCCAGATAGTAAATATTTTAGGCTTCACAGGTAATATGCTGTCTTACAACTGTCAGCTCTTCCATTGTAACGCAGCCATAGACAGTACATAAACACATGGATGTGACGGTGTTCCAGTACACAGTCGTGGTCCAATATCACAAATGTGACTGTGTTCCACTGCTGACCAGCACACTATAGTTTGCCTTGGTCTAGTGTATAGGCAAAATGTGGCAAATATGTGACTGGAAAGGAAGGGAGATTGGAAATAGATCATAAAAGACTGCATTTTTATCATTGAGAATTTGACCTTATCCTCTAAGACAGTGGTTGCCAAAATTTTTTTTGAATATTTTATTGTGTTTCAGGTAAAAGTTTACACACCAAATTAGATTCCCGTTCAACAGTTCATACAGACATTGTCCTGTGACATTGATTATAATCCCGGTAATGTGTCAGCACTCTCATCATTTCCGCCTCACCTGCCCCTTCCATCCAGTTTCTCTGCCCTTCCTTGCCGTCTCATCTTTCCTTTCGGGTAAATGTCGACAGTTTGGTCTCGTATAGTTGATTGTTTAAAGTAGAAGATTCCTCTCAGGTGTTATCGTTTATTTTATAGGTCAGTCTGTTATTTGGCTGAAAGGTGACCTCTGGCAGTGGCTTCAGTTCCAGGTTAAAAGGGTATCTTAGGGTGATAGTCGGGGGCAGGGGGATGGGTTCCTCTAGTCTCTATCAGTCCAGTAAATCTGGTCTTTCTAAAGGAAGTTGAGTTTTGTTGTACATTTTTCTCCCATTCCATCAGGGATTTCATATTGTGTCCTTGGTCAGAACATTCAGTAGTGGTAGCTAGACACCATCTAATTCTTCTGGTATTAGGCTAGAAGAGGCTGTGGTTCATGTGGGCCACTGGTCCTATGGACTAATTTCTTCCTTGAGTCTTTGGTTTTCTTTACGCTCCTTTGCTCCAGATGGGAACAGACCAATAGTTGTATCTTAGATAACCACTCATAAGCTTTTAAGACCTCCAAATGCTACTCACCAGATGAGGATGTAGAACATAATCTTTATGAACTAAGTTATGCCGATTGACCTAGTTGTCCCACCAGGCTATGGTCCTCAGCCTTCAAAGCTAGTAGATCAGTCCCACAAGGTGTTCGGATATGTCTAGGAAGTATCCATAACTGTGCCCCTAGGTGCTTTATTGTATGTATAAGTATATATGCAACACATACAAACATACATATACACATGTCCACAGATGTACTGTATATGCATGTGCATGTACTCTAATACGCCTTCCCATACCCATATAGCATACATATCTGTGTGACCACTCACATATTTTTTGCTTGTTATTGCTGTTGTTGTAAAATTATATATGGTATATAACTTTCCATGTATTGTGTATTACCTTTCCGATCACCAGAGTTAACACGTTTTTACTATTTAGTGATTCCCCTTCCCTCCCTGGTAACTATCAAAGAACTTTGCTTTCTATATGTATACCTATTCTTGACTTTTTATAAAAGTGGTATCATGTAATATTTGTCATTTTGTAATTGACGTAATTCACTCAGCATAATATCCTCCAAGTTCATCCATGTTACAGGATGTTTTGCGGACTCATCATTTTTTATCGTTATGTAGTATTCCATTGTATGTATGTACCACAATTTATTTGTTTACTCATAATCGCCAGACTTTTGATCACATACTTTTCTTAGTAAAAATTTTTGAGCATGCACTTTCTCTTTATGTATTCATTAGTTTATGAATTGTACACTTACTATACTAAAATTTGTTCTAAAGTGCATACCAAAAATTGAAATTGGAAAAGGATGAAATAAAGCTGATAACAAATAATATTTTTAAATTTCATAAAATTATATTTATTAATGGTACAAAAAGTGTATTTGCTCAGTAAAATTTTAGTATTTTGTAAAAATCTTAACCTTTGTGAAATAGTGACCCAAAGGTCTGGTTCTAAGTTTAATGGCTGCTGTAGATCAAAACAATATCTAACAAAGATACATAGCTCCAAATGGTTCATTAAGTCATCATATCCATTTTGTGTATCATACTCATTTTTATTTATTAATTCAATACTTATTGAATGCCTATTTATGTGCCAGGCACTAACCTAGACCCTGAGGAATACAGCTTCTCATGGAGCTTACATTCTACTGGCCAGAGTCAAAGAATAACTTAAGAAACAAATAAATAGTTGGCCAGATATTAAGTGCTACGGAGAACAATAAAGGTGAATAAGGAGGAAAGGGAGTGCAGTGTATCAGTTGTCTGTCCTTACATAATGTTGTATAATACACACAAAACCTCAGTGGCACGCAACGATAAATGTTTTTACATGTTGTGGGCAGTCAGGTAGGCAGCTTTGCCGATCTTCAGCAGGTTCATTCAGATTTCTGGGGGTTGGGTAGGTGTCAACAGATCTAGCTTGGCTGTGGTTGGGATTACTGGGGTTACTTGTCCCTGCTCTACATGTTTCTTATTCCCCAGTAGAGTAGCCTGGGCACATTCTCATGACTGTGGCAGAAGTGCAAAAGCAAATGAGGGAATACGTAAGGCCTGCTTAGGCTTGGAACTGGCACACTGTCACAATCTGTTGGCCAGAGCAAATCACAGTGCCACCACAACTTTAGGGGTCAGAAAATAAATTCCACCTTTTAAGTCAGGAAAACTGCAAAGTCAAATGTGGTTTTAATACAAGAAGGGTTAAGAGTAGGCTGTTAATATAAGCAATTTACCATATGGCAGGGATAGGAGATATTATTACATAGGGTGGTTAGGACATTGAACAGACTTGAAATAGGAAGGCAGTTATCTGTAGGGAGAGCATTTGAGACAGAAAGAATAATAAGTGTGTGAGGACCTGAAAGAAGAGCGTTGAAGGAACATCAAAAAAGCCAGGGTCCCTTCAGCAGAATGAGCAAGGAAGAGATTAATAGGAGATTAGTGCTGGGGCTGGGGATTGTGGCCGATTGTTTAGGTTCTTGTAGGCCATTGTAAAGACTTTGGCTTTTATTCTAAGATGAGAACCCTTTGGGTTTTCCTCTGAGGTACAATGTTATATTTAACAGAATCACCCTGGATGCTCTGTGGAGAACAGACTATAGAGGGTAAGGACAGAAGCAAAGACCACTTAGAAAGCTATTCCAATACAGCCTCTCCTCACTTATCGACATGGTTAGGTTCCAAAGACCAGGTCGTTATGTGAAATTGGTGTTATGTGAAAATGAAGGATGAACACATCAGATCACAAAATGGAGGATGACTACATCATCACATAACCGCCAAATTATATTATTGCATAACTTCCAAACCACTAAGAATCATGGCCCAGCCAAGTTGACACATAACCTTAACCATCAAAGCTAGTGTTACTCTTTCCTGGCACCTTGATGTTCGTTACTGCTGATGTACGTCATTAATGCACAAAACAGTCAGATAGTAGGTTTTTTACTATTTTCATAAATGCGAAATGTTGGATAATGAGATAGTTGATAAATGAGGAGAAGGTGTAGTTCAAGGTGGGAGGAGGGCCTAAAGGTAATGACAGTGAATATGAAGAAAAGCCACTGCCATCAAGTCAATTCTGACTCATAGCGACCCTATAGGACGGAGTAGAACTGCCCCATAGGGTTTCCGAGGCTGTAAATCTTTATGGAAGCAGACTGCCACATCTTTTTCCCATGGAGAGGCTGGTGGGTTCAAACCACTTACCTTTTGGTTAGCAGCTGAGCACTTTAAACACTACACCATCAGGGCTCCTCGTGAATATGAAGAGAAGGAGTGATTTGAAGAGAAGGGGTGAATTTGTAAGGCAGTTCTTTGGTGGAATTAATAAAACTTGGTGAGATGAAGGGTAAAGAAGAACTTATTCAAGCTAACTTGGACACTAAGTGATAGTGATGAGATAGAGAATACAGAAGAAAAGATGAGTTTTAGGTATTAGGTAATGAGTTCAATTTTAGATGTGTTTGAATTGTCTTGAAGAAAGTCAGAACGAGGTATCTAGGTAAAACTAATGAATTTAGATCTCAGGCCATTGTTGGCCCCATAGATTGAGAATTTTTTGTATATGGGTGATCATAGAACTCATGAAAGGGGGTGCGATTTCTGAGATAAAGAATATATAGTGAGAATCGCAGAGGAACACAGAACACTAGGGACATTTAAGTGTCTGGTTGAGGATGATAAGCTCTCAGTGCTAGAGAGTTAAAAGGAGAATCTGGAGAGGGGTGTAGAGGTCAAGTTAGATTGAGGAGATTAAATGAGTTTGGAATTAAACCTGAATTTGGCAGTTGGAAGTCATGGGTGACCTTGTCAAAAGAACTCAGAAGAGGGTGGGACAAATCTGTGTTAATTTTTTTTTTATTTCAATAAATGGAAGATATTATTAAGAGAGTTCAGAGAGTTAATAAGTGAGAATAGGTTTTATTTTGTTCTGTAAGGCAGTGGGAGAATTGCTCTTGTTCATGAAATCTGATCATATATGAGTTGCCTGGAAAGTTAAACCTATAGTCATTTTAGGGAGAAGTTGGGAAGTAGTCTGCCAGTTTGGTTTATTGTCATTCTTTCCTTTTTTTAACCCAGGACTCCTTCTATTTCTCTACCCTTTATATTGCGCCCTTGTGCTAATTTTTACCTAGTGTTCCACCTCTAAAGCAAGATGGTCAACCATTGCAGCCAGAGCTGTCTTAATGCCCAGAGATTATGGAATCAAGGAGTTGATTCAGAAACTACAGGTGTTGAATTGGTGCCAATTTATGTGTTATGTGCCTGTGCGCTTAATGAAATGTCATCTATTTCTCACCACAACGCGATGGACAAGAATCTTATGCCCATTTTACAGATGCGGAAACAGATGCCAAAGTTATCCTTCGGCTTGGTGGGGGCATTGGGAGCATTAGAACCTAAACTGTTAGGTAAAATCCCCCAGAACTTTTTCTTTTTAAGGTGTAGCAGTTTGGAGGGAGCGGGAATGATAATCATTAAATGGTAAGGTATGATATGACAAACTGTTGATGAAAGAAATTGAGTTTGACACAGTAATGGCGTTACATCCTTTCCTTTCCCCTTCTTTGCTTCCATAGAATTTGGAAGCATATTAAATTTCCATCGTGTAACTGACAGATGACACAAATAATACTGTATACAATATATGTTGTAATTACTCTGCAAGAATAATTACCTGTTCTCCACAGGTAAAAGTAAATTTGGTCTTTGTCATTTATGATTTGTTCTAGCCAGTAGTTGTTCTTAGGTGACATCGAGTTGTTTCCAACTCACAGCAACCCTGTGTTCTACAGAATGTAACACTTCTGGTCCTGCGCCATCCTCACAATCATTGCTATGTTTGAGCCCATGTTGCAAACACTCTCAAACCATCTCACTGAGGGTCTTTCCTCTTTTTCGCTGACCCTCTACCGAGCATGATGTCCTTTTCCAGGGACTGGTCCTGCCTGATAACATGTCCAAAGTATGTGAAATGAAGTCTCACCATCCTTGCTTCTAAGGGTCATTCTGGCTGTACTTCTTCCAAACAGATTTGTTCGTTGTTTTGGCAGTTCATGTTGTTGTTAGGTACGGTTGAGTCAGTTCTGACTCATAGCGACCCTACACACAACAGCATGAGACACTGCCCGGTCCTGCCCCATCCTTACGATCGTTGCTATGCTTGAGCCCGTTGTCGCAGCCACTGTGTCAGTCCATCTTGTTGAGAGTCTTCCTCTTTTTCACTGACCCTCTACTTTACCAATCACGATCTCTTTCTCCAGGGACTAATCCCTCCTGATAACATGCCCAAAGTATGTGAGACCAAGAAGCATTCTTATTTCATTCAAGACAGGTGTGTTCATTTTTTTGGCACTCTGTGGTATATTCAATATTCTTCACTAACACCATAATTCAAAGGTGTCAGTTCTTTTTTAGTTTTCCTTCTTCACTGTCTAGCTTTCGCATGAATATGAGCAATTGAAAATACTATGGTTTGGGTCAGGCACATCCTAGTCCTCAAAGTGACATCTTTGCTTTTTAACACTTGAAAGAGGTCCTTTGCAGCACATTTGTCCAGTGCAATACGTTGCTTGATTTCTTGACTGCTGCTTCCGTGGTTGTTGACTGTGGACCCAATTAAAATGAAATCCTTGAAAACTTCAGTCTTTTCTCTGTTTATCATGATCTTGCTTCTTGGTCCAGTTGCGAGGACAGTTGTTTTCTTTATGTTGAGATGTAATCCATACTGAAGGCTGTAGTCTTTGATCTTCCTCAGTAAATACTTGGAAGTCTGCTTCACTCTCAGCAAGCAAGGTTGTGTCATCTGCATATCATAGGTTGTTAATGAGTCTTCCTCCAATGCTGATGCCGTGTTCTTCTTCATATAGTCCAACTTCTCAGATTATTTGCTCAGCATTCAGATTGAGTTAGTGTGGTGAAAGGATACAGCCCTGACCCACACTTTTCTTGGCTTTAAACCATGCAGTATCCCTTTGTTCTGTTCGAACAACTGCCTCTTGGTCTGTGCACAGGTTCCTCATGAGCACAGTTTAGTGTTCTGGAATTCCCATTCTTTGCAACCAGATTTGCTAAAATTCAGAAATTGATAATGTTGGCGAGGATGTAGGGAAACTGGCATTCTGAATCTGTTGGTGAGGGAGTAAACTGGCAAAGCCTCTTTTGGAAGGTAGTTTGGTGACTTCTAATAGGATTGATAATGTGCATACGCTCTTGATAATGTGCATACTCTCTCTGACTCAGCATGTTTACTTCTAGAAATCTTTCCTTAAAAATACTGTGCATAAATATTTATGCATAAAATACTATGTCCAACTATGTTAGTTGCAGCAATTTTTGTGAAATAAACAAAAATATCTATTAGTAAGGAGTCTTAACATGGTTGGCTACCTCAGTGGGGAGGAATATAGAGCAGGGAGAGAGGGGTTTTGCTTTTGCATTTTATAGTTGTGTGCAGAAAAGAGTTAACAGACCGGATTCTGCTATCCTTAGAAAGTCTTGCTTGCAAGGTTGGCCCTTGGCTGATGTCTGGGAGCTTAGATTTTCTGGAGGTTTCCACATTTCCCAGCAGTGGTAAGACTGGCTCTCTGTGTGCCTAAACTTACAGACAATATGGTTTATGCTGAACACCTGCTCTCCTTCTGGGAGTCTAGAATTTTGTTTTGTTCTAGGCAGAGGGTGCCTGTGTGATAAAACCCTGAGCACAGAATCTCTAATGAGCTCCCCTAGTTAACAACATTTCGCACGTTTTGTCACAACTAGTTTTCGGACGAATTAACTGTGTCCTCTGTGACTTCGAGAGAGGACAGTTAAAAGCTTGTGCTCGTTTTTTTCCAGAGTCACATGCCTTTTCCCTTTGCTGATTTTGTTTTGTAGCCTTCAGTTATAATAAATTACAGCTGTGAGTAGGACTGTATGCAAAGTCCTGTGAGTCCTCTCAGTGAATCATTAAACCTGGGGGTGGTCTTGGAGTCCGTACGATTTGAATGTTTTAGCATGGCTTACATTGTCTTTATAAATAAATTAAAAAAAAAATAAAAACAACTTTAACATTTACATATATAAACTATATATGTGTGCTTATACACATGCACACATATATATGTCATCCCCAAGGATATATGGATGAGTGTTTTACGTATGTGTATTATCGGACCCATTTTTTCTGCACAATTTTTCCATGGTGAGAAAAGATTGAAAGCATACCTTAGTGACATTATAAGTAATATAATAAAGAAGTGAATCAAAAACTTAGTGCCTTCAGGTGTGTTATTAGGACAAAGAGACATTATGTGAATTGTTTCTGTCAAGTTACATTTCACTTTGTGGTCAGTTTCATATGTCGGTATGATGGTAAGCCACAAAGATCAAATTTCAAGTAGCAGTTTAAGTGTATACTTTGCAGTTATATAAATTATATATCAACTTAGTTATATTGAACTGATGTATCCAATTCACTGGCTTTGTGATGCTTTGAATATGATTATCATTGCCCATTATGATAAACAAAACTTGCCTTGTTTTATTGCATATGTGATATGTGGAAGACACTACACGCTGTGAGAGACTGAAAAGAAATACAGGAGACTATCTCTAGCAGACAGAGAATTACAGTCTTGGCTGCCAGCTTTGTGGTAGTGATAGGATAAAATGTGTAAAGGAATAATGGCTATAAAAGCAGGATATGATAAATACTATATGACTAGGACATACTTCGGTAATGTATGCTACATGAGGGCAGAGATTTTGTCCTGTTCATCTCTATATCTGTAGCACCTAAAAAACAGTACCTGGCAAAGATGTGAAAGTAGTCATCCTCATGGAAGTGATAATTGAATTTATACGTTTCCCTTTTATTATAAATGTCTGAATCCATTAAGTAAACAAATCTAAAAACAGATTTTTTTTGAAAATTGTAATGATAAATTCATGAATTAACTCAAACTCCAACCTCTTGGTTAGCAGCTGAGTGCATTAACTGTTTGCATCACCCAGGGACTCCAAAACGACTAAAGAGTGTTTTTTTGTCCATCTTTAGTACAAAGGGAGTCCCTGGGTGCTATAAATGGTTAACACGCTCTGCTGCTGATCGAAAGATCGGAGGTTCAGGCTACCCAGAGGTGCCTGGAAAGAAAGGCGTGGAGATCTACTTCAGAAAAATCAACTGTTAAACCCTATAGAGCACAGTTCTACTTGACACAGGAGGTCGATATGAGTCAGAATTGACTGGATGGCAACTGGTTGGTTAGCACAAAGAGAAGTACCAGTCAGTTTTAAAAGTTGAACAATCATAATAAAACAAAACTTGTGACTCTCAAAGTAAAGTGTCCTCAATGGTATAGGACAGTTATATGCAGCTTCATAATTCCAGTTTAATCAGTCGCTTTTATAGTCTATCTGAAGTTGCAGTTATCTATCATTTTTCCTCGAAGATCGCTATACAGGTTGACATATCTTCTGCTTGTCTGGGTAAAGTTTCTGCTGGAGATAATGTCAGTGAATTTTCTTCTGTAAGTTTGGACCATGGTTTTGAAAATTGTCCAAATGTCACATATTTTATTTAAAAACCTGGCTTATTTTGATTGAGGGACTCTGAAGTATCTTTTTTTAAAAAAATAAGAAACCTATTCTAAGCTATGTTAATAAGGTATTTTTAGTTATATATTTCCTTTATATAAAAATTTGTATATTAAAAATAGTGTACAAATCTTGATACTTGTATATTAGTAGGTCTTAATTTTATTACGAATGATGTTTGTTTTCTTTTGTTTTTATATTTGGTAAGAAAGGGGGGAGATGCATATCATCATTACAAAGAGGTAGTTGAAGACAAAAATCATGCCCTCAGTAATTTGGGGTACACGTATCTTCGTAGTAGTGTGGTCTGACCTTTCATGACCAAGTCTGTGATAATGCCAAAATGAAATCTTTTTTTCAAGGAATCTGAATGCTAAATATCAAAAATAACCCTCAACTCGTTTTTTGAGAAATATACCAAAACTTTAAATATCTATTTGCCTGATTGCCCATGTTTGAGTTTAATTCTTTTGTTTTAGTCTTCCTTACTAATCCTAAATTAAAGTTACAGAATTTATACTTTACCCTAATCTTAGATGGCTTACTAATATTTCCCCTCATTTTCTATCATAGACCCCTGTTGACAAAGTGATTAAGAGCTCAGGCTGCTAATCGAAAGGTTGGCAGTTTGAATCCACCAGCTGCTCCTTGGAAACTCTCTGGGACAGTTCTTTTCGCCCTATAGGGTCGCTCTGAGTCGGAGTCTACCTGACAGCAAAGAGTTTGGTTTTGGTTTCTACTTACCTTACTCTCTTGTGTATCCAGTCATCTGGATTAGTTGTCTGGCTTCGTTGCTGTGGTTTGGTCATCAACTCATGTTTAAAACCTGCATAGTTTTAGCTCTCCTACTCATACTGACTGTATCCTTCCCTGAAAAAGGTATGTGCTAAATTCATCGCCCAAAAATTTTAATAGAAATAATTGTTACATTTGTAATCTCCTCATGTTACTCATGTTTAGGCCAGATTCTACATTTCTTGTTGTGTTTAGCCCTGTGGGATTAATGTCCCAATGAAAAGGTCTAAGATAAAGAATAAAGACCGAGTGATACTCAATTGTAAGCAAATGGATAATCCTTATATACAAGGCAGGGCTTTATCTGCTCTGAAGCTGCCAATGATTACTATTAGCAATATCCCCTAACCTATTAAGAAAAATTTTATAACAGCTTTAAAAAAAAAACAAAAACCCACCGCTGACGAGTCGATTCAGACTCCTAGCGACTTTATAGAACAGAGTAGAACTGCCCCATAGGATTTCCAAGGCTTAAGTCTTTACTGAAGCAGACTGCCACATCTTTCTCCCATGGAGCGGCTGGTGGGTTTGAACCACCAATATTGCTGTTAACTGCCAAGAGCTTTAACCACTGTGTCACCACGGCTCCCTGTAACAGCTTTATTGATATATAATTTACATGCCAAATGTTGTGCATTTATCAACACTGTTTATTTACAGAACATTTCATCACTGGTAAAAGAAACCCTGTATCCTTTAGTAGTGATACCTCATTTTCCTCTACCTCCAACCAGCTGACAACCACTGATCTACCTTCTGTTGACACTGATTTGCCTCTTCTGGGCATTATCATATAAATGGATCCATACAATATATAGCCTTTTATGTGACTTCTTTTACTTAGTGTAATGTCTTTAAGGTTCATCTGTGTTGAGCATCAGTACGTTATTCCTTTTTTTTTTTTGGCATCTGACACAGCAGATACCTTGATCCTTCCCTAGGTGCTGTTGAGTTGATTCCGACTCATAGTAAATGACCCATGTGACAGGGTAGAACTACCCCATAGGGTTTTCTTGACTGTAATCTTTAGAGAAGCATATCACCAGACCTTTCTCCCACAGAGCTGCTGGATGTGTTCAAAACACCAGCCTTTCTGTTAGTAGCCAGGCACTTAACTGTTTGCACCACCATGGCTCCTTGATGCCTTGATAGTAATGCCTTACTGTTAACTAGACTTGGGGAGTTAAAAATGGGAAGCTTGTTTTCTAGTTTGCCAGGCAATTGTCAAGCATTTGGATGTATAATAAAAACCAAACCCATTGCCATTGAGTCGATTACAACTCATACTGACCCTGTGTGTTAGAGAGTAGAACTGCTCCATAGGATTTTCTTGACTGTAATCATTACAGAAACAGCTTGCCAGGCCTTTCTTCCATGGTGCTGCGAGATGAGTTCGAACCACCAACATTTAGGTTAGTAGTCGAGCATAAACCATTTGTGTCATCCAGGGACCTTAAGGAGAATTTATTTTACTATTCTAGAATTTGGCCCAAGATTTAATTCTCTAGTGCAGTCTAAATAAACTTATAATATACAATTAAAATAGCTTTCTGAGTTTTTAAAGAGGAACTGGAGCTAGTAATAAGCAGTGTGATCTCAAATATCATATTCAGGTATGACACCACATCTTAGGGCCCTGGCAAAAAGGGTTTAAAATGTTCTTTAAGAATAAAAAAAAGTTGGCAGAATTTGGATATCCAGATAGAGGTGTGTTGGTATCTGCTAGTTTGAATAACAAATCAGCTAATCCGAGGCAGCTAATTAAAAATTTCCCCTTAAATTTCTTATCTGTTAAGAAACCTGGTACCTCATCTCATTATTTACATATTTAAAGGCATGCTATGTTCCAGGTGTTGTGCAGGGTGCTTTACATACATGGTTTAATTAAAATAAATGTATTTCTTCTGTTCCTCCTCCTTGGCATTATTTATTGAGGGTATTTTGCTGTGCCCACCAAATTTCCCCTTTCTTTTTCCCTCAGTCACTCAAAGGGCTTCTTAATTCTTTTCATTTTCTAATTGAAAAGATGGTGTAATTAAATAAAAGAAAGTTAAATGGGACTAGAAAGTAAGGGCCAGATCTGAGAGAGGTTTACCGAGGTGAACTCATCAGAACTTGAAACTAATTGGATGTGAGAGGAAGCAGATGGACAGATAAGCGGGAAAAGTCCAGAACTACTGGATTTTAAGCCTGAATGGCTAAGGAGGGCAGAGATGCCATGAAAATAAAGGAGGCATAGAAACATTTGAAAAATCAGATGACTTTCTTTCTATCTAGTTAAGCTTGAATTGTAGGAGGGATTTTCTGTTGTGGATTTTCAGTAAGCAGTTTGAATATGGAACTGTTTACTGAAGAGAAAGACTAGAAATAGTTAAAGTATGATAGGACACAGAGGACACATCTGTTTTGTAGAGGACACAAATTAAGAGGCTGGCAAGCAAAAGAGAAACCAGAAGGACTGTTAGAGAAGCAAGAGGAGAATCAAGAGACAGTTATTTCATGGAATCTAAGAAAGGAGTTTTAAAAAGGAGCCGATCATCAGTGTTAAATATAGGAATTGAGGATATTGAGATTTTGATGCCTTTTGGAGATTATTGGTGACTTCATAAAAGTTGTTTCAGTAGAAGTGGTAAAGGGAAGAATGAAATTTGAAGCAGACTCAGGAGTTAATGGTTCACCAGGAAGTGCAGGTTTTTCTTTAAAAAAAAGTTTGGTTTGTTGACCACAGGTTTGTGGCAGTCTGGCCTAGCAAAAAGTCATTTGTTTCCATTTGGTAGCCATGTATTAAGCTCTGTTAAACTACAAAAATGACTCTTTTCCTGTGCTATATTTGTTTTTACGAAGATAGATAAGAATTCTGTACCCATGCTATTAATAATAGATACTTGGAGAAGGGGCTTTGTATTTTTATTTGGACATAAAGACAGTTGATGTTATTGTGGCTTAATGTGTTAAAGCTGGAACTTGATACTCTCAGTTTTACTGTATGTTTAAATTATAAATTATGGAAGAATGAGATAAGTGTACTTTGAGAGTTTAGGTTTAGCAGAGTACTCATTCCCCTGTGAAGACTAAAACCCCGCTGCCATTGAGTCGATTCATAGTGACACTATAGGACAGTAAAATTACTCCATAGGATTTCCAAGGCTGTAATCTTTTGCCGGGTCCTGTGCGCAGCAGTTAAGGGCTTGGCTGCTAACCAAAAAGTTGGCAGTTCGAATCCACCAGCCGCTCCTTGGAAGTCCTATGGGGCAGTTCTACTCTGCCCTATAGGGTCGTTATGAGTCAGAATTGACTTTGATGGCAACAGGTTTTTTTTTGGTGGGGAGTGGATCTTTATGGAAGCAGACTGCCACATCTTTCTCCTACCAAGTGGCTGGTGGGTTGGAACTGCTGACCTTTCATTTAGAAGCCAAATGTTTAACCACTGCACTGCCAGGGCTTCTTGTGGAGAAGGGGGGACTATGGTGGTCAAGTCTTCTTTAATCAAAATCAAGACACTTAACCTAGAAGTTAGTGATAGTCAGGAGTGATAGTCTTAATTCACTATGAGAACAATGATACATAATATTTGAAATGAAGATTGACTTAGAAAATGTGGAACCAGTGGTTGCATTAGTTACATGGAGAGAGGGAGTTATTTGGTAAAGGAGGTGAAGACCTTGTGAGTAGTAACAATTTTTAAAAAAAAATAACCAAACTTGGGACCACTTTTCCATTTACTGTATTAGATATCTTCATTTCAATAAAATTAAGATATATGATCAAACAATTTTGTGGTCCTGTTAATTCAAATGGGATTCTATTTGTATTTTCATAAGAATACCACTTGGGGTGGGAAGAGGATAAGTTTGGACACCTTAAATGAGAACACACTGCATTTTCTTTTCTAACAGAGAGAAGGAACCTTCCCTTTAAGAAGAAAGCATTTGCTTGGCTAGGCTCTGCAAAAAATGATTACAGGCTTGTTTTGATTTTTTCATTACCTTTTTTCTTTCAGTTTTTATATTTTGCCATATTTACTATTTTTAAATGTAAAGTCTGATGTACAAAGTTTTATTTTAAAATCTCAAAATTAAGAACTATTGGAATAGTCATTTAGGGAGGATTACAGATCTGCTATGTTGCGGTAATTTTCTTTGCTAGTAGTTTATGGAACTGGGAATTGAACCCCAGTTTTTCTGACTCAAAGCTATTGGACTGTGAAATAGAAATAAAGTATAATGGGGAGAAAGAAATCATTTCTTAAGTATACTGGTCAGTTCTGATTTACATCCCTTTTCTAAGAACATTATCATCTGAGAAGACTACTAACTTGCTACTAGGTGTCATGGGAGTCCCCGGGTAGGATGATTGGTTAAGCACTCAGCTTCTAATTGAAAGATTACCAGGTTCGAATCCACCCAGTGTCATGGTTATACTGATAATGTTGTTGTGAGCCGTTGAGTCAATTTTTGACTTATAGTGACCCCACGTGACAGAGTAGAACTGCCCTGTAGGCTGTAATCTTTACGGAAGCAGATCTCCACGTCTTTCTCCCATGGTGCCCCTGGGTGCTGGTGTTAATAGAATAAGAAGATATGGTTTGTATTCTCAGGGAATTCATGTTCTAGCAGGGATGTTATATGTGCATATATAAATAATTATTATACATTGGAATGTGTCCTAGATTAGAGATGCCTATAAAGGGCTGTGGGTAGAGATGAGGGAGGAAGCAGTTTGGGAGGAAGCAGAAGATAGGGGTGGTGCTGGTCCTAGTCTCAGGAAATGTTTCAGCAAGATGATTTCTGTACTGAGCTAGAAGAAAGCAAAGAGTTTGCTTGGCAGACAAATAGGGGAATAACTGAAGCAAAAGCACAGAATCATCTTATTCAAAGATTCATAATATTGGCCTCTGTTTACTTCAAGGTTATGTCCTTTTCGTATCAGTCCCAACTTAAACTGAGGAGGTATTAGCTATGAATTTCTGGGGTGGGGGGTGGGGAGGCAGACAAGTCAGTCTGTCTTGCAGCAATACGCAAAGCAAGAGCAAAGACAGGAAGATGAATTTTAAGGGAGAGTTATATATTTTGCAATTAAAGATAGACTTTGCAGTTGAAAAACCCTTTGGTTTGTTTTAGCTGCTTGTGGGAGCCCTGGTGGCGCAGTGGTGAAGCGCTTGGCTACTAATTGAAAGGTCAGGAAAAAGATGTGGCAGTCTGGTTCTGTAAAGATTCCAAAAACCAAACCCGTTGCAGTCGAGTCGATTCCAACTCATAGTGACCCTATAGGACAGAGTAGAACTGCTCCGTAGGATTTCCAAGGCTGTAATCTTTTCCGGAAGCAGACTGCCATGTCTTTCTTCCACAGAGTGGCTGGTGGGTTCGAACCACTGACCTTTTGGTTAGCAACTAATGTCTTAACCACTGTGCCACCAAGGCTCCTTCCTCTGTAAAGATTACAGCCTTGGAAACCCTTTGGAGCAGTTCTCCTCTGTCCTATAGCATCACTATGAGTTGGAATCGACTTGATGGTAACAGGTTTGGGTTTTCTATTTATTTTTTTAAACAATTATTTGTTGTTGTGTGTGCCATGGAGTGGATTGCAACTCATAGCGACACCTTGTGACAGAGTTGAACTTCCCCATAGGGTTTTCTTGGCTGTGATTTTTATGAAAGCAGATTGCCAGATCTTTCTCCTGTGGAGTTGCTGGGTGTGTTTGAACCACCAACTTTTCAATTAGTAGCTGAGCACTTAACGGATCTATGTGCCATCAGGGTTCCTTGTAACAGTTATTAATGGTATGCATGCAAAAATTTAAAAAGAGTCAGTTATAGATAGTATTGTCTTGATATAATTACACTCCAATTTCACTGCTTATTGCCTGGTGTTTTATAACTTTCTATTTGAGGTTTTAAAAATTTATTTTGGCTTGATGATCATGCAACTTGTGTGATAGAGTGAAATTACTAGTATTAAGATTGAACGATTTTTGTGACTGAAGGTAATTAAAATTTTCAAGTATAAAACCAGGTGGTTTATTCATTTAACATTTATTATTAAGTGACAGTTACGGAGCAAACCTCTTACCTGTTAAAATTCAGATGTCTTTCTCAGTGATAGTCTCGAGATTTATCAGAGCAATGGCAAAAGCAGTATGATTTTATGGGTTAAATGTTCTTAATATTTTGCTACTCTAACTCTTAAGCTTAAAAGTAATTCTACTTTATTTTACTTTAAGGTACAGTTTTAAAATTTACATATCCTTATGTGCATATTTACTGAAAAGTGGTGTCTTATGAAACTCATGCTGTTTTTTAAGTGTTATGATGTTGAGGAATTTGGGGCAGTACTATGTGGTGTACTAACAGCAGAAGTCATATTGCATGTGACTTTTGGAGGTCCTTGAGAATCAGTTTATTGACTTAGGATTCCAAAAAAACCCATTGCCAGCCATTTGATTTCAACTCATAGTGACCCTATAGGACACAGTAGAACTGCCCCATTGGGTTTCCAAGGCTGTAAATCTTTAAGGAAGCAGACTGCCACATCTTTTTTCCATGGAGCACCTGGTGGGTTTGAACTTCTGACCTTTCAGTTAGCAGAAGAGCACTTTAACCACTGTACCACCCGGGCTCCTTGATTTAGGATTAGGGGAATAAAAATTTTATTTTAAGAAACAGAAAATAAACAGTTTGGAACTTGAAAACAAAGTGAATATGTGAATATTAAACTCAGATTTTTTTGCATCAAAAATTCTAATTTGTTAGAGACATCTGTATGAGACTTGTCTGAGAAGGTTAAGTAAATCTTGAATGAACAGGTTTACCTGTTTTTAATATGACTTGGATTACTTTAGATATTGATCTATAATGGCAAATAACATAGTCCAGTCTCTCCCTTCTGTTTTACAGTGTAGTAGGTGAGACAGATGGGTATCGAAAATTCTTTTCATAAGTGTTAATACAGCAATGTATTATGGACTCACTGCTAGGGGCTCACTCCCCTAGATCAAGGAGGGGCGGGTTCAAGAAAGGCTTCACAAAGGAAATAATACTTTAGCCACAGTCCTACTATTAACTCATTAGCAAGAACCAAAAAAAAAAGTAAAACTGTTATGTTATGGGGTTGGGGCTGCTGTTGGTGGTGGTGAAAAGTAATTCTATATGACTGAAGCATCAAACTCTAAAAAGAGAGTATTATAAAAAGAGACTAGGAAATTGGATGCATCGCACTGGGCAAATTTGCTTCAAAAGACCTCTTTGAAGTGTTAAAAAGCATAGGTGTCACCTTGGAGACTAAGGTGCTCCTGACCCAAGCCACGGGTTTTTAATTGCCTCATATGCATGTGAAAGCTGGATGATGAATAAGGAAGACCCAAAAAGAGTTGATGCCTTTGAACTGTGTTGGCGAAGAGTACTGAATATACCATGAACCCCCAAAACAAAAACAAAAAAACCAAATCCATTGCCATCAAGTCGATTCCAACTCATAGGATTGCCAAAAGAGCAAACAAATCTGTCTTGGAAGAAGTACAACCAGAATACTCCTTGGAAGCAAGGATGGCGAGACTACGTCTCACATACTTTGAACATGTTATCAGAAGGGATCAGTCCCTGGAGAAGGACATCATGCTTGAGACTTTGGACATGTTATCAGAAAGGATTAGTCCCTGGAGAAAAGGACATCATGCTTGGTAAAGTGGAGGGTCAGCGAAAAAGAGGAAGACCCTCGATGAGATAGATTTGACACAGTGGCAGCAACAACGGGCTCAAGCACGGCAACGATTGTGAGGATGGCGCAGGACCTGACAGTGTTTCATTCTATTGTACACAGAGTTGCTATGAGTCGAAACCGACTCGACAGCACCTAACAACAACAACAAAAGGGCAGGCCGCATTCAAAATATTTTATATGTCATTAAACTAAGGAATTGGTAGTTTATCTTGGAGACGTTGGACCCATTGAAGGACTTTTAAGTGTGGGGCCAAAGTGATCAGACTTTCCTTTTAGAACGATAACTCCAAGAGAGGAGTGGAATTATTTAAGGACTTTAATATATGACTTTTTCAAGTCTATTAAGGATACACTTAACTGAACATGTCTTTCTTATAGGCTTTATCTGCTGAATTAAAAAACAAAAAGCCACACATGGTAAAGAGTAGGTGTGGTAGGTATCCATAAACTTACGTAAATATACCGCTTTTAGTTGTATTTTTGCACAGAAGCAGATGAGAATCCAGCTGTAATCTATAAAAGCCAGACATTTAAAACGTTCACAGAAATTAAAAAATAATTATATATATCTTAATAAATGAACCATTTTATTAGTGTTTGGTGAGAATGTCCT
This sequence comes from Trichechus manatus latirostris, assembly GCF_000243295.1. Taxonomy (NCBI): domain Eukaryota; kingdom Metazoa; phylum Chordata; class Mammalia; order Sirenia; family Trichechidae; genus Trichechus; species Trichechus manatus. The sequence continues at coordinate 678,446 of NW_004444216.1, forward strand.
ACAGTCTATTCCATAGCACTGTGCTCATCACTGAGGCTCCTTAGTATATTATACCTTATTTCTCTATACCCATACCTGTTGCCTTCAAGTTGATTCTGACTCATAGTGATCCTATAGGACAAGGTAGATTCGCCCCACAGGATATCCAAGGCTGTAATCTTTACAGAAGCAGACTGCCACATCTTTCTCCCAAGTAGTGGCTGATGGGTTCAAACCGCTGACCTTTTGATTAGCAGCTGAGCGCTTAACCACTGCACCACCAGGGCTCCTTATGTTTCTCTATTATATAGATTATTTTTTCCTGTTAATTAGCCTAGTAACAGCTTCACTAGAGACAATGAAATATGGTGGTCAGGAAGTTAAAACCAAATTATATGTGCAGATACTTTGTCATATAGTTAGATGATCTTTGGCGCTTCACGCACTTTTTGGGCATTAATTTTGATGTGGTATTAAAAGAACAGCACCTTCTTCTGCTTAGGCCAGCATTAAGAATTTAATCTAAAATGCATGTATTCAATGTATGAGCATCTAATATGCTCTAGGGGTGCAGGGCATTGCAAATATTAATCAGGCAGTAATCTTATACTCACAGAGTTACAGCTTAGTTGGGGAAGTAAGATGTATTCTCTTTATGTATTTATCACATAGAAAAGGAAATAGTAAGTGTTCTAAGAACTACATACAAAGTGTTAAAAGAACTGAGAAGGAAAAGAGTTTTGAATGAGGGGGATCAGAAACTCTTAAAGGAGCTAGGCCTTAAAAAAAGATGGATAAGATTTGGAGGTATGCAAGTGGAATGACTGACTACTCATAAGCAAAAAAACCTGCATACTCAAGGACACAAATGGATGATTATAATGGGAATTTTTTTCTAAAAGAATCTTGGAAAACAACCTTTTATGGTAGTCTTTGCCAATTACTTATTGTCTTGATCTAGGGCTGCTGTAACAGAAATACCACAAGTGAATGGCTTTTAACAGAAGTTTATTCTCTCACAGTCTAGTAGGCTATAAGTCCAAATTCAAGACATCAGCTCCAGGGGAAGGCTTTCTCTCTCTGTCGGCTCTGGAGGAAGGTCCTTGTGATGCATCATTAGTCTTCCCTTGGTCTGGGAGCAACTCAGAGCAGGAACCCCAGGTCCAAAGACGCACTGTGTTCCTGGCACTGCTTTCTTGGTGGCGTAAGGTCCCCCTCTCTGCTCGCTTCCCTTTCCTTTTTATTTATTGAGAGATATAAGGTGGTGCAGGCCACACCCCAGGGATTGACCTGGGTAAGGATGTTACAATCCCACCCTAATCCTCTTTAACATAAAATTACAATCATAAAATGATGGATAACCACACAATACTGGGAATCATGGCCTAACCAAGTTGACACATTTTTGGGAAACAGAATTCAATCCATGACACATATAGTGTTGGATTTTTCTGATGTTTTTTAAGAGATGGAGAAGAGATTTAGGGAAATGTTTTGTTTTTCCTATTTGCAATGCCCCCACCCCATTTTATCTAGAATCTAGTCTCAAAACCATTTAATTCTTATTAAGCCCCTTTTGTTTCTTACAAGCAGCCCTAGTGGCACAGTGGTTTAGCTACTGAAAGATCGGTGGTTGGAAACCAGAGTAGGCGATTGGAAACCACCAGCTAAACTGCGGGAGAAAGATGTGGCAGTCAGCTTCCGTAAACGTTACACAGCCTTGGAAACCCTATGGGGGCAGTTCTACTCTGTCCTACAAGGTTGCTATGAGTCCTATTAGAATCAACTCAATGGCAGTGGGTTTGTTTCTTACAGCTTGTTTATTTTTTGCTCTCACTTGCAGCTGAACCGTGGTCTCCCCTCTCTCCCTTTCTTGCTTATGTGATAACTACATTTTTCCTTCTTCATCCCTAATCCTTTCCCTCCATCCCTAAGAAAAATCCTTAATTACTTTAACCAAATTTTTTGATGCTGCAAACCTGAACATAAAACACGGAAGAACCTAAGAATTGTTCTCCATTCCTCCGTGCTAATCAAGCACAATACTTCTTCCTCCTATTGGTTCTCAGAGTGTGGCCCCCAGACAGCAGAATCAGCATCACCTGGGAACATAATAAAAATGGAAATTCTCAGACCTTATCCCAGCCTACTGAATTTGAAGCTCTTGGGATGGGATCCAGCAATCCCTGTTTTAATAAGCCCTCAGGAAATTCTGAAGCATGCTAAAGTTTGATAAACAGCTTTACAATACTCAACACTCCTAGGCAGGCAAATTTTTACACCTAATGTGTATTTTTGAAATATTGCCATATGACAACATAAAGAGCTTCCTCATTTGTCTTCAGCAATATCATATTTGATTCTGTGAATGAAACAATCTGCCATACATAGTAAGAGTTTGTCACTGAGTTTGTCTAACTCCTCTATTGACAGACTTTTTTGATTGTTAGCAGTCTTTGGCTGTTATAAAGTGTTTTATGAATAAGCTTGGTATATGTCATTTCACACCCATGCCATTTTTATCTGGAGGATAAATTTGTAGAAGTACAGTTCTTGGGGTTAAGGGGTTATGTTCGTTTGTAATTGCTAAATTGCCCTCCTCAGGGGTTGTGCTAATGTTCTTTTCCAGCAGCATTGTATGGAAGATCTCATTTTCCCATACCCTCACAGACAGCCCATTTACTTCTGAATACAGTTTTTTTCCCCTGACACTCTCCTGTATTTTGAGAACATTGTTACCACAAGAAATACCTTCATAAATATGGGAAATTTTACTTTTGGCATTTTGCCACTTAACACAAAGCAAATTAATGTATTTGCAAGATGCTAATAAGTCTTTTATTCTTAAAGACTTTAAAAAAATGTGTATTCCTGTTTTAGGTCTCTAAGATTGTGATGGTAAAATTTAGTACATTTTCAAAGAAAAAAGACCTAACCATTCTATATGTAAGTGCCTATTTGTAAGACTATTTCAAGTGCTGTATGTTAAAGTATATTCTAACAAAAATAAAAGAAGAATCTTGTATTAAACTTCCATGATTTTTCAACATAATAAAGACTTAAACATTCTTAGATGAAGTATCAGCATCATAAGTAGCAAAAATAAAATGGTAAAAAGTTAATGTTACCACATTTCTTTTTCATTTCATTTGTATTTAATAATTTATTAAATAGTAAAACCAGAATGCTTTCAATATGTTTTTAAGACTGAAAGAAAGTAGACTTCTTTGAAATTAAACTTCAGTTATGTAGTTGAGTCGAATTTAAACAATTCACAATGCTGACTTTCAGAGCTTCTGAAAGCAGGAAGTATATTACTGAAACGCAGAAATATTCCAGCCCAAAGAACATCCCTACTGCCATATGTGGTAAGAGTTTGTCACTAACCCACAAACCACTTCTGTAATGCAGTGAATGAGCAGAATTAGTCTTTTGTTGGACATTTCCAATTTAATGGGAAAGAACTTTGCTTTACAGTGTCTTGTAAGTAATTATGCCTTACGGAGAGCCTGCCACATCGTGGGTGCTCAAGGTTTATTGAGAGAAAAATTAAAGTAAACATGTATATAACCTTTTTTTAAGCATGATTTTAAAACTTGGTTGTTGGCACCTTAGTTAAAACACAGTGATTGCTTGAGTAAGTTAAGGAATGAGTTAAATGTTCTGGTTTAGCTTATTAATGATTTTTAAAAATAAAATTACTTTTATTCTAGTTGTCCCCTTCTTTGCTGTTCTTGTTTGGAATAAATGTTAATCTATGTTTGAATTTATGCTAAAAACAAATTATTCTTGGGATTAATTATTAGAGGATGGGGAAATACTGTGAGTTTAAAGAAACAGGAAAATAAGTTGTGACTAATTGGGGTCAGCAAAATTCAGTAAAGAGGTATTTGTAAATCATTAAAATTTTGAAAATGTCAATAGTTTTCTAAACTATAATTTCTTTTTTTTAAGCGATTAAGAAGATTGTCTACCAAATACAGAACAGAAAAGATTTATCCCACAGTCACTGGAGAAAAAGAAGAAAATGTTAAAAAGAACAGATATAAGGACATACTGCCATGTAAGTTTGGAATACCCTTGCTAGAACAAATGGACATGCTAATTATTAGCCTTTGGTAGCCTAACCAGTTTTATTCTTACTAACGAGTCTGATTTTAAGGAGGTAGTACTTAACCTCTCTTTCAAGGTACCGTACAAGACAATTTGTAATTGTGCTTCTTGTTTTTCCTTCTGGTAGTTTTTTGTTGTTGTGGTGGTGGTGCTTGTATATATTTTTTCTTTACTCATCAGAATTATTCTAATGCTAAATTACTTTTAAATACCAAAAATCCTAGTGAGAATATCTTTTTGGGAATCTCAAAGAGGTTATTTCATTAAAATAAAATAATATAAACAGATAATTAAAATATAGTTGAATAAATTTTGTGAATTGCTAAAATATTAACATTAATTTATCCACAAAAAAAACTTTAACGAATTAATTATACATAAAAATGAATCATAAGATGACATAAATACTTTTATACCTTCTATTCTCACTTGCCTGTAGTAATATTGAACTGGAAGGGCCAATAAACAGTCTGAATGTGTATTTCTAAGCGTATGTCTTAGATAGCATTATACTCTAATACTGATACTATAATTATATTCTTAAGTAGCATAGTCTTCTGGCAAAAAGCCTTTAACTAAAAAAGTGTACTTAAATATATCCCTATTTTATAAAAAAAATCTTTTATCTCATATCTTCTTTACCTCATACCTGCTGTCTTTTAAAGCTGACAGTAATCTTTCTTTCTCTTTCCCTTTAAGTTTCTTGAAGTATCTAGATTCCATACCTGCATTCCCTCAACTCTTCATTCCTAAAGTCTGTTCTCTTGAAACTGTCCTTGATAAAGTTCCCAGTGATTTTTTTTTTTTTTTAAGTAAACAAATTAACAAACGGCTACTTTTTTGGGGGGGGAGGGTGGTATGTATATTACATATGCATGTGAAAACTGGACAAATAAATAGGGAAGTCTGAAGAATTGATGCCTTTCAATTATGGTGTTGGCGAAGAATATTGAGTATACACGGACTGCCAGAAGCGTGAACAAATCTGTCTTGGAAGAAGTACAGCCAGAATGCTCCTTAGAAGTGAGGATGGTGAGACTACGTCTCACACACTTTGGACATGTTATCAGGAGGGATCAAGTCCCTGGAGAAGAACATCATGCTCAGTAAAGTAGAGGGTCAGCGAAAAAGAGGAAGACCCTCAATGTGATGGATTGACACAGTGGCTGGAACAGTGGGCTCAAGCATAACAATGATCTTGAGTATGGTGTAAGACCAGCAACGTTTCGTTCTGTTGTACATAGGGTTGCTGTGAGTCAAAACCGACTCAATGGCGCCTAACAACAACAACATAAATATATCAATTATAAAATTCACAATTTTAAAGTGTACCTAAAAATATAATTTTAAATTCAGTGGCATTAGTTACTTTCACTGTGTTGTACACCATCACCACTATTTATTTCCAAAACCTTTTCACCACCCCAGAAACAAACTCTATACCCATTAAACATTACTTCCCATTCCCTCCCTCGCCCTTGCCCCAGCCACTGGTAACCTCTAATCTCCTCTCTGTCTCTATGAATTTCGCTCTTCTAGATATTTCATATAGGTGGAATTATACAATATTTGTGCTTTTGCGTCGGTGTATTTCACATAGGATAATAGTTTATCCATTTTGTAGCATTATTACAACTTCATTCCTTTTTATAGGTGAATAACATTCCATTGTATGTATATACCACATTTTATTAATCTGTTAATGAATACTTGGATTTGTTTCCTCCTTTTGGTTATTGTGAATAATGTTGCTATGAACACTGGTGTGTAAGTATCTGTTTGAGTCCTTGCTTTAAATTCTTTTGGGTATATTCCTAGGAGTGGAATTGCTGGGTCATATGGTAATTCTGTGTTTAACCGTTTTAGGAACCAGTATATTGTTTTCCACAGTGGCTGCAACATTTTACCTTCCCACTCCACCAGCAATGCACGAGGGTTCCAATTTTTCCGTATCCTTACCAACACTTGTTATTTTCAGTTGTTTTGATAATAACCCTCATAAGTAGATATGAGTAGTCCCTGGATGGTACAGATGGTTAATAAGCTAGCCACTGACTGAGAGGTTGGAGGTTCGAGTCCACCTGAAGACACCTGACCATCATTATGCTTTGTTCTTTTTCTTGTTAGGTACCATCGAGTCAGTTCTGACTCATAGCAAGCCTATGTATAACAGAACAAAACACTGCTCAGTCCTACACCATCCTCACAATCGTGGCTATGTTTGAGCCCATTGTTGCAGCTACTATGTCAATCCATCTCATTGAAGGTCTTCTTCTTTTTCGCTGACCCTCTACTTTACCAAGCATGATGTCCTTCTCCAGGGACTGGAGAAGTCTCACCATCCTTGCTTCTAATTGGCATTCTGGCTGTACTTCTTCAAAGACGGATTTGTTTGTTCTTCTGGCAGTCCCTGGTACATTCAATATTCTTTGCCAGCACCCTAATTCAAAGGCATCGATTCTTCTTTGGTCTTCCTTGTTCATTTGCCAGCTTTCACACGCATATGAGGCGATTGAAAACCTTGTGGCTTGGGTTAAGCGCACCTTGGTCCTTAAAGTGACATCTTTGCTTTGTAACACTTTACAGAGATCTTTTGCGGCAGATTTGCCCAGTGCAATGTGTCGTTTGATTTCTTGACTGCTGCATCCGTAGGCGTTGACTGTGGATCCAAGTAAAATGAAATCTTTGACAACATTAAACCATGTAGTATCCCCTTGTTCTGTTCGAATGTCTGCCTCTTATTCTAAGCACAGGTTCCTCATGACCACAATTAAGTGTTCTGGAATTCCCATTCTTTGCAATGTTATCCATAATTTGTTATGATCCATGCAGTTGAATGCCTTTGCATAGTCCATAAAACACAGGTAAACATCTTTCTGGTATTCTCTGCTTTCGGCCATGATCCATCTGACGTCAGCAATGATATCCCTGGTTCCACATCCTCTTCTGAATCTGGCTTGAGTTTCTGGTGGATCCTTGTTAATGTACTGCTACAGCTGTACATTAATGATATTGTTTGATAATTTCTGCATTCCGTGGGATCACCTTTCTTTTTTTTGTTAATTGTTGTACTTTAAATGAAGTTTACATTTCAAGTTAGTCTCCCGTACAACATTTTTATACATACATTGTTATGTGACCCTAATTGCTCACCCCATTCTACGACAGCACACTTCTCCTTTCCACCCCTGATTCCCCATAACCATTCAACCAGCTCCTAACCCTCTCTATCTTCCCATCTCACCTCCGGACAGAAGCTCCCCCTTTGGTCTCTTGTATCTACTTGAGCTAAGAGGCACACTCTTCACGAGTATCACTTTATGTCCCACAGTCCAGTCCAATTCCTGTCTGAAGAGTTGGCCTTGGAAATTGTTTTAGTTCCAGGCTGATAGAGAATCCAGGGGCCATGCTTTCCGGGGTTACTCCAGTCTCAGACCATAAAGTCTGGTCTTCTTACTAGAATTTGAGTTCTGTACCCCATCTTTCTGCTGCTCTATCAGGGACTGTCTGTTGTGTTCCCTGTCATGGTGGTCGTTGGTGGTAGCCAGGCACGATCTAGTTCTTCTGGTCTCCGGCTGATGAAGTCTCTGGTTTATGTGGCCCTTTCTGTCTCTTGGGCTAATACTTTCATTGTGTCTTTGGTGTTCTTCATTCTCCTTTACTCAGGTGGTTGGGACCAATTGATGCAACTTAGATGGCCACTTGCAAGCTTTTAAGACCCCAGATGCTACTCACCAAAGTAGGATGCAGAACATTTTCTTGATAAGTTTCGTTATGCCAGTTGACCTAGATGTCCCCTGAAAGCATGGTACCCAGACCCCTACCCCTGCTACTCTGTCTCTCAAAGTATTTGATTGTATTAAGGAAACTTCTTAGCTTTGGTTTAGTGCAGTTGTGCTGACTTCCCCCGTAGTGTGGGCTGTCCTTCCCTTCGCCTAAGATGATTCTTATCTACTATCTAGTTAGTAAACAACCCTCACCCTTCCCCCGCCACCTTCATAACCATCAAAGAATGTTTTCTTCTGTGTTTAAACCTTTTCTTGAGTTCTTATAATAGTGGTCTT
>NW_004444216.1:687499-694431 GCF_000243295.1 Trichechus manatus latirostris
GTGTGAGATATGGGTCTTGTTTCATTTTTTTGCAGATGGATATCCAGTTATGCCAGCACCATTTGTTAAAGAGACTGCCTTTTCCCCAATTAACGGACTTTGGGCCTTTGTCAAATATCAGCTGCTCATAGGTGGATGAACTTATGTCTGGATTCTCAACTCTGTTCCATTGGTCTATGTATCTGTTGTTTTGTTGTACCAATACCAGGCTGTTTTGACTACCGTGGCGGTATAATAGGTTCTAAAATCAGGTAGTGTGAAACCTCCCACTTTGTTCTTCTTTTTGAGTAATGCTTTATTTATTCAGGGCCGCTTCCCTTTTCATATGAAGTTGGTGATTTGTTTCTCCTTGTTGATTCACCTTTCTTTGGAATAGGTACAATTATGGCTCTCTTCCAGTCGGTTGGGTTTGCCAGGTAGCTGTCTTCTAAATTTCTGGCGTTGACGAGCAAGCACTTCCAACACTGCATCTGTTTGTTGAAACATCTCAATTGGTATTCTGTCTATTACTGGAGCCTTGTTTTTTTGCGAATGCCTTTGGTGCAGCTTGGACCTCTTCCTTCAGTACCGTAGGTTCTTGATCATGTGCCTACCTCCTGAAATGGTTGAACATTGACCAATTTTTTTGGTATGGTGACTCTGTCAATTCCTTCCATCTTCTTTTTATGCTTCCTGCATCATTTAATATTTTCCCCATAGAATCCTTTAGTATTGCAACTCGAGGTTTGAATTTTTTCTTCAGTTCTTTCAGCCTGAGAAATGCCAAACGTGTTCTTCCCTTTTGGTTTTCTAACTTTAGGTCTTTGCACATGTCATTATAATACTTTACTTTGTCTTTTTGAGCTGCCCTTTGAAATCTCTGTTCAGCTCTTTTACTTCATCATTTCTTCCATTTGCTTTAGCTACTTGATGTTCAAGAGCAGGTTTCAGAGTCTCTTCTGTTGTCTATTTCAGTCTTTTCTTTCTTTCCTGTCTTTTTAATGATGTTTTGCTTTCTTCATGTATGATGTACTTGATGCCATTCTACAGCTCATCTGGTTTTCGGTCATTAGTGTTTAATGTGTCAAATGTATTCTTGAGATGGTCTCTAAATTCAGGTAGGATACACTCAGGGTCGTACTTTGGCTCTCATGGACCTGTTCTAATTTTCTTCAGCTTGAACTTGAGCTTGCATGTGAGCGATTGATGGTCTGTTCCGCAGTCGGCCCCTGACCTTGTTCTGAGTGACGATATTGAGTTTTTCCATCGTCTCTTTTCACAGATGTGGTCGATTTGATTCCTGTGTGTTCCATCTGGCAAGGTCCACATGTACAGTCGCCCTTTATGTTGTTGAAAAAAGGTATTTGCAGTGAAGAAGTTGTTGATCTTGAAAGTTTGTATTATGCAGTCTCCGGCATCGTTTCTATCATCAAGGCCATATTTTGCAACTACCAGTCCATTTTCTTTTTTTGCAGCTTTTGCGTTGCAGTCATTATACTAGCTACTGAATATTCCATAGTCGTTTACCAGAAGCATACTAATTCTTGTATGTGTATTTCCGACCCAAAATGGCTTTAAAAAAAAAGACATGTAAGATGGAGTGGAATAAGAAATGGCATTGGTAAACATGCAAACATTGTCTTTCCTGGAAACACGGTGAGGAAATGAAAAATTTTAATCAGAGGTAACTATGTCTAATGTGTCTTTTCATACAAATTTTCAAAGAAGAATTTTGTCACTTAAAAAAAACTCAGCAGTACTGGACCTTTCTGTTATATATAAAATTTGGATCAATAGCAAATACATTAAACTCTATTCGTTGGTTGTTCCTAATGTCGGTTACATTTTTACATTTTTATTCTTGTATTTTGATTGCCTTCGACTGTGTGGATCATAACAAATTATGGATAACATTGTGAAGAATTGGAATCCCAGAGCGATTAATTGTGCTCATGCGGAACCTGTACGTAGACCAAGAGGCAGTCTTTCGAATAGGACAAGGGGGTACTGCTTGGTTTCAAATCAGGAAAGGTGTGCATCAGGGTTGTATCCTTTCACCATACTTATTCAGTCTGTATGCTGAGCAGATAATCTCAGAATCTGGACTGTATGAAGAAGAACAGGGCATCAGGATTGGGGGAAGACTCACTAACAACCTGCGATACGCATATGACACAGTCTTCCTTGTCTAAAGTGAAGAGGACTTGAAGTACTTACTGAGGAAGATCAAAGACTACAGCCTTCAGTATGGATCACAGCGCAACATAAAGAAAACAGAAATCCTCACAACTGGACAATAAGCAACATTATGATAAACAGAGAAAAGATTGACATTGTCAAGGATTTCATTTTACTTGTATCAACAATCAATGCCCATGGAAGCAGCAGTCAAGAAATCAAACGACATACTGCATTGGGCAAAATGTGCTGCAAAAAGACTTTTTTCAAGTGCTTCAAAGACGTCACTTTGAGGACTAAGGTGCACCTCACCAAAGCCTTGGTATTTTCAGTTGCCTCATATTCATGCAAAAGCTGGACAATGAATAAGGAAGACTGAAGAAGAATCGATGCATTTCAATTATGGTGTTGGTGAGGAATATTGAATATACCATGGACTGCCAGAAGAACAAACAAATCTGTCTTGGAAGAAGGACAGCTATAATGCTTCTGAGAAGTGAGGATGGCAGACTTTGTCTCACATACTTTGGAAATATTATCAGCAGGAACCAGTCCCTAGAGAAGGACATCATGCTCAGTAAAGTAGACAGTCAGCGACATAATAGAAGACCCTGAATGAGATGGATTGACACAGTGGCTGCAACAATGGGGTCAAAGATAGCAATGATTACAAGGATGGTGCACGACTGGGCAGTGTTACATTCTGTTGTACTTGGGGTCTCTGTGAATTGGAATCGACTGCTCGGCACCTAACAGCAACAACGTTTTGCTTATAATAGATTTAAAGTAGTATATCTTAATGAGTTACTACATCTCCATTGTAGAGTAGTTTCAGAACCTTTTTTATGACTTTTATCAACCCTTTTTCTCTATCTTTCCTTCCCCGTTGCATTAAAAGATGAGATTTGACTGGCTCTAAGTTATGGTTAGTGGAGTATTTTAAAAGGATGTTTCTTTTTTCATTTCTCACATTTGCTTGCCCTGCTTGGCTTTATTCTCAGATTACTTCCACGTAGAGGCTAAATTACCTTTGCTTGGCCCTTATAGCTCATGATCCCAGAGGCAAAAAAAAAAAAAAGAGAAAATTTATGTCTCCCACATCTGTATATAAAAATTAATGCACTGACTCAGGTCCCGTTTGTATCGTATGTCTATCTCTTGGTTAAATCATTATAGATGGAGTGGCCGTTGACATAGGCATGTGACTGAGATTAATAGCTTCCCAAAATTACAAAGGATAGATAAAGGGCATTTTCCCAATGGGAAGAGAGATGCTGGATAGACAAAGTAGTATAAGGCACAAGCTCACTTGTACCAAAAATAAATTTCATGTGGTTCAAGAGTTTTTAATGAAAATAATGGGGATGGGGGGAGAGGGGCAGTGAAGACCACCTTGAAAAAAAGGTAAATTTATTTTAATCTTGGAAAAGGTGAGGCCTTTCTAAGCAAAAATGTAAAACCTAGAGGTCAAGAAGGAAAAGATATGCAAAACATACTATTAAAAACCAGAAACTTGAGGGCGTGAGTTGGAAGGGGGTGTAAAGGAGGGAATAGAATCAGAGTAGCAGGGATATGGAGGAAGTTGACACTGCTCTAAGTGTATCTTTTTGTATAGTTAGGACTGTCACCCCCTCCCCCCCAAATAAACAGTTAAAACCAACTAAATACAAACGGTAGCATATGAATTTATTTGTATTGTAAATATGTAATGTAACCATACTGTAAAGGTGTGAACAAAAAGAACTAACTTAACTAACGTTGGTATAAAAGTATCTAAGATATAGACTAAAAGAAATAATAAATGCTATAATCTAGGTAGTAAATGTGTTTTCCACAGGGGTGTGAATTATTAATTTTGAAACTATGTATATACTAGAGTTAAAAAAATAAATAATGTCCTGGAGACAATAAGAGCCAGGTTTCTTACTTTTGAGGAAGAGATTACAAATAAGTAAAGATGGAGGCTAAGACTCCATGGTTTGCATTAAAACCAAAGGTTATCATTATGAACTCAGATAACTATGTACATAGAGGATATTGTTGTTGTTGTGTTCTGTAGTGTCATTTCTGACTCAGAGCAACCATATAGGACAGAGTAGAATTGCCCCATAGGATTTCCAAGGCTGTAATCTTTACCGAAGCAGACTGTCACATCTTTCTCCCGTGGAGTGGTTGGTGGATTTGACCTGCTGAACTTTTGGTTAAGCAGCCGAGTGCTTAACCAGTGCACCAGCAGGGCTGCTTACATACATAGATAGAAATTAGCTGGAAAAAATGCATAGATGTGTATGTATGCGTGAGTTAGTATAGACCAGTTGCCATTGAGTCGCTTCTGATTTGTCGACCACATGTGTGTCAGAATAGAACTGTGCTCCATAGGATTTTCAATAACTGATTTTTTTTGAAGTAGACTGTCAGGTCTTTCTTCTGAGGTACCTCTGAGTAGACTCGAACCTCCAGCCTTTTGGTTAGTAGCTATATGTGTTAACCGTTCGCACCACTCCGCAGATTACGATACAGACACCCACTCCTCACTTATCGACTATCTTGTTATCTAACATTTTGCATTTACGACAATAGTAAAAAATTTGTCAGACTATTTTGTGTATTAATGACGTACATCTGGCTGTGATAAACGCTGAGGTGCAAGGCAAGAGGAATGCTGGCTTTGATGGTTAGGGTTATGTATCAGCTTGGCTGGGCCATGATTCTCAGCGGTTTGGCAACTATTTAATGATGTAATTTGGTAGTTATGTAATGATGTCGTCATCCTCCATCTTGTGATCTTATATGTTCATCCTCAATTTTCGCATAACGCCGATTTTCACATAATGACCTGGTCTTTGGAACCTAACCATGTCACTTAAGTGTGGAGTGTTTGTATGTATTTCCTTATTCTGTCTACTGAGAGGGCCTAGGAGCAGTGACACTCCATTAGCAGTGAACATACCTGCCACCCAGATCTTGATTTCTAAATACCATTGTCAATAAAAGGAACCAGAGTTCTTAGAGAAGTGATTGAGATTCTAAGGCTTGGGCAGAGAAAATAGAAGATGAACCTGGAATATTTTGTGGTGCTAGAAAGTAAGAAGTCACAAAAGGATGGTGTCGTCTTGAAAGAACACAGGAGCTAACCTGAGGAGTGCCTAATGGTCAAAGCTGGAAAACTCAAGCCAAAAAATAAGTAATGACAATATTGGATAATCCTCCATAGACTAAATATGTGTCCATGAGCCCATACTGCTGCAGATAACCAAATAGATAAATAAATAAATGGAGAGGGGACAGCTCTTCCCTATATAGTAGAATTCCAATGAATAAATGCGGAAGAAAAGAGAAAAATGGCTATTAAGCATAAGCCACAGCAGTCATTGTTGTAGGCAAGATCCCCTAATAGATGCTAAAATTAGTGGGTGAATGTTTGAGGAAAAAGAAGATTTCATAGTCTCAGAGTATCTCTCTCAAGATATTTGTTAACTACAATGGGAAAGATAGTAACTACAGTGGAGACAGGAATGGATACTGTGTTAGACCAAGGTTAACATTACAAGTAATTAGACAAATCGACATCATAAACCCATTGATATGTTGCATTCAGAAGGGCCCAATATAATTTCTTTGGTATTCTTGTGAAAAATGTATCATTTCAATCTAATCATAGGAAAAAATAAGACAAAGAAGCTGCTAAATGCCATGTGGGATCCTGGAAAAAGAAAAAAAAGATACTAGAGGAGAACCTGGTAAAATTTGAATAGGGTCTTTTGTTTAGTTAATATTATAACAGTGTTAGTTTTCTAGGTTTGATATTTGTGCTATGGTTATGTAAGATGTTAACATTAGGGATAGTTGAATGAGAGTATTTGGGAACTCTACTATTGTTATAATTTTTCTGTAAATCTAAAATTAGTTCTAAATAAAACATTCTAAAAAAATCAACACAAACTGGAAAAATTATTTGCACTACATATGACAAAGGCTGATGTTCTTTCTTTACATATATTTCATATAAATCGGTAGGAAAAAGAAGAAATGGAAGAATGGATAAAGAATATAAATAAGCAGTTTATAGAAAAAGCAATAAAAATAACCAGTAAATATATGAAAATGTGCAGGAATTTACATAATCCAAGAAATGCAGATAAAACCAAGATATTTTCATGTTTTAGAATGTCATTGATTAAAAAACTTCATAATACTCAGGCACTCATACTTTACACTTGTACAGTGGAAGTTGGTGTACACCTTTTAAAAGACAGCATTTCCTCTGTTAGGAATTTATCCTACGCTATGCTTGTAATGGAGCCCCTGGCTGGTGCAAGGGGTTAATGCTCAGCTGCCAATTGCTGCTAATGGAAATGCTGGAGGTTTGAGTCCACCCAGGGGCGCCTGGGAAGAAAGACCCGGCGATCTACTTCTAAAAAATTAGTCATTGAAAATCCTAGGAGCATGTTCTACTTTGACACACATGCGGTTGCCATGAGTCTGAAATGACTCCAGGGTAACTGGTTTTGCTGGTAACAGGTACATGTACAGCAGTGTTCATTATAACAATGTTTCTAATAGGAAAAAAAATTGTATTCAGACTAAATGCCCATCAGTAAGGTAGCTAGTTAAACAAATAATGAAACATGCGTTTCATGGGATTCCTTGCAAAATTAAAAATAATAAGATCTGTATGTGCTTTGGGAAGAGTTCCAGGATATATTATTAACTGAAAAGTAACAAGATGCAGAACAATATGCATAGTATGATTGCATTTGTGTAGATTTTTCAAA
>NW_004444216.1:696642-704118 GCF_000243295.1 Trichechus manatus latirostris
ATTGTTGTTCTTTCTCGTTGCATAGTACTCCATTGTGTGTATGTACCATAGTTTGTTTATCCATTCATCTGTTGATGGGCATCTATCTACATGCCAGTTTTATTAAAACTTTTTTTATTGCCAAACATTGTGCCTACAGTAAATGAAATAAATTATCTCTTCCTGACACATCATTTTTCTGTGCTTTCATTCTAGCCTCCTTATCTATATACATAAGAGTTTTTGCTTAGTTTTATGATAGTGGAGAAAAAAGGATTTTATTTTGTTTCCTCATTTACATTGAAGATTTATAAACAGTTCACCTATTGGCTTAGTCATTGTCTCATTTATCCCTTTTAGTGTATGTATGCAAATGTATATGTTCATTCCCTGTTGTTGGACAATATAGATGGTTTCCAGTTTTTCTCCTTGGTAATAATGAAGTGACCATCTTTGTTCTTTTAAATAATTTCTTAGGACCATCTCTGTTCTTTTAAATAATTTCTTAGGGTAAGTTACCAAGATTGGAATTACTGGGTAATGTTAAGATAAAATTACAGGATATAGATTAAAAACTTTGGCAATTGTTTTTATGTTTCAAGTTGACAACCCAAATCCCAGATTAAATATAGTCTTTGGTCAGATAACCCTTTGTTTGGATACTGTTTGGTCAAAAGCAGTCAAATTCTTGTAGAGTTATCATGGAACACAGAGATAAATGCAAAATGCCCCTTGGTTGAGTTTAAATATAAGACTTTACCTTGTTCATCAGTTACTCTGTGTTGTTTGAAGTTTTCAAGTAAAGTGGCAGTATAATTTTCAGTTATATTTTATATAGTATTTATACATACCTGATTTTGTTGACAAAAATATTTTAAGGTGGTAAGAGTTATAAAATTAATATTATCTATGTCAACACTGAACAGTCGTGGTTTCAAATAAAAACTTTTTTCCCCAACAAAGTCAATTTTATAATTACTGCAAAAACTAAAACTAAGAGGGTAAACAAAACTAAGTAGGTGGTTTGATATTTCAGATGTTCCTATTTTATGAGGACAGTTAAAAGTTCTAGTTTTTAACTGTACTTAATGACACTGATTCATTATATGATTTACTTATGTGCTAGTTTTGTATTTCAGTCAGCTGTTCTGTTTGTGGTATATTTTCAGGTTTATTCTTAGAAATCTATATAGAGGAGCCCTGGTGGTGTAGTGGTTAAGAGCTCGGCTGCTAACCAAAAGGTCGGCAGTTTAAATCCACCAGCCGCTCCTTGGAAACCCTATGGGGCAGTTCTACTCTGTCCTATAGGGTCGTTATGAGTTGGAACTGACTGAACGGCGCCTAACAGCAACAACACAGGGTCACTATGATTTGGAATCTGCTCGTTGGCAATGGGTATGGAGGAATCTAAGAAAGAACTGTTAACTAATGTTAGTATTGTTTTTAGAATTGAAACATGATTTGATGTTTCTGCTACCTTTAACTATGTTGACTAGGTATTGGGGCTTTTGTTTTTAATTCCTAGGTAAATAATAATTTTTAAATTAGCATAAGCTGATCCTTAATTGCCAATTCTATGTACTATGTTTAATTAATATATAAAAATAAGAACATTTCACCGAAAGCTGAGATGAATTTAATATATTTTGCTATGTTTTTATGTACTGTGAAAGAAAAATTGTTTGGAAATGCTTTGGCTAAAAGCAACAATATTACTAGTAAAATTTGAAACTTTAAAATTTAGGTAACAAGATTTTTTAAAAATTATAATAAATGTGAAATTTGCTCTTCATCATTTTAGGGTGTCTATGGGCCAAAAGCTTATGTGGCAACCCAAGGACCTTTAGCAAATACAGTAATAGATTTTTGGAGGATGATATGGGAGTACAATGTTGTAGTAAGTAATTTACTTTTCATAATATATTTTGAGAAGTATTCTATATAATGACATAGGATGTTTTACTGAACTAAAGAATTAGAGGAATTTATAGCCGTAATTATATGTTTAATCATAGGTAATGTTTACTAAAAAGATAAAGACTGATTTCTGGGATGTCTCATTAAAGTCTCACAGACTAGTCAAAAGACTTTAAAAAGAGGGTGTGATAATACTTTAAATCTTGTCCTAAGTCAGTAACTCATAAGGCAGCTACCAAATAACTTATAAGAACCAAAAGATACGAGTGCTTTAATAGGCCAGTAAAATGTTATATTCAGCCATGTTCTTAACTGTTTTTGAGTCAAAAACCCTTTTAAGACCTTCTTACCAGAATAAAAAAAACATATAAATTGTTGTATAAAATTTAAGAAATCCAAAGACACTCCTCTTCCCTTAAAAACCCTATTCAGTTAGAAGCATCTCAAACCATTGGCTTCTGTGTTTCTTCTTACTCATTTTGGGAGAAGGGATATAGCATGCATTAGATTTGGAAGCAGGAAAATAAATGGGTTAGGATACTGCAAAAGCCACGCTGTATTACTGTTTATCACCTTGGAGCCCAGGCATTTGCTGTAGTGATGGTTTTGGTTTTGTGCATGTGGGAACTCTGTAATGTAGAGTTTTCATTGCTCTTTTATGAGCATAGTACTAGGCTTTTTCTTTTGAATCAGAATGATTCTAAAACATTGCCATTCTCTGTTAGTCAATGAAAGATTAGTAAAGCAAGAAAAAAAAATCCCAGTCTAAGTATTTGCTAATGTTTCCATTAAATACCAGATATAGTTGGGGATTGACTGGAGAAAGGCATGAGGGAACTTTCTGGATGATGGTAACATCCTATATATTGATTGGAGTTTGAGTTGCACAGGTGTATGCATTTATCAAAACTTGGAGAATGTACACTTAAGATTTGTGCATTTCACTGTGTGCAAATTTTACCTCAAGGGAAAAACTGTAAACAATATAAAAAATATTGAATTCTAGTTGATACATGTGCTGAAGTATTTAGAGAAGAGTTTGCAGTTTACTTTGAAATGCATTTTAAAAATAAGGTGGATTGAAGACTGCTTTGTGGGAAACATTGCTATGTGCTGGGGATTCAACAATGTAGAGACGGTTCTTCCACTGTCTAATAGGGAGCTTCTTGCTGGGATAGTAACTTCACATTTGTTGCTGTGTAGAAGGTATCTAGAATGAATCTAAAGATAGCAAGAAAGCTTGCTGGACCTATTGTGAAGAACAGGTATCTACTTTCTCCACACAGAAGGGAAATAGAAAGAAAAAAATAAATAATAATGTGGATTGATGGATCGATAGAAGGGTAACTATGTGATAAAACAAGTGTAATGAAATGTTAATGGTAGGATATGGGTGGTGGCTATACAGTGTTTACTGAAAAAAATTCTTTCAACTTTGGTATATTTTTAAGCGTTAACATTATAAAATGTTGAGAGGAAAAGCTGATGTAATAACCTTTATGTTTAAAGACAGTGTTAGATTAAATGCACTCAACTTTTAGATAACTTCATTAAATTTGTTTAAAATATTTAATAGTGCTATTTATTAGGTAAATATTCTAAAAGTGGTATTTTAATATAATTTCACAAGCCAGATATAAATCTGTGAGATTCATGTATTTCAAACCAAATGTATCATGTTGATTGGAGCAACTTTTATTTGTTGCTATATAGTTTTTGTTTGGAAAGTGTAATTTTTATTTGTTTAACTTTTATTTTTAATATTAAAACTACTTTTTTTGGACAAGACAGATACACTTTTGCCTAGGGTAAAGATTAATTCTTGATATTTGTGTTTCGTTAAAAATATAAAATTGTGTTTAACTGATATATTCTCCATCCCATCATCCCACACCCCTACCTTTTTTTTTTTTCAGATCATTGTTATGGCCTGTCGAGAATTTGAGATGGGAAGGGTATGTGTATACCTATTAACATTTTAAATAATTATAGAGTGTCCCTTTTATCACTTCATTTCTAGGTGTTATCTATACAATATAATAAAAGACATCATTCCTAGTCTTTTATTGTATTCTGAGTCCATGTAGCTAAAGTAGATATTTCTTTTCTTTTTTATGTTCTGCTATTGCTTTATTTGATACAAAGAACAAAACAACTTCTAAAGCACATAAACTTTTCATTTTATAAACACATTTTGTCATGTACTTAAAATAATAGACTGAATTGTTACTCAGTAGTCTTCAGATTTCTAATGGTGTAAGTAGAATAAGCATTAGTATTTATGGACTGAAGTAGAGAGGTATTTAAAAACAGGAATGAAATTGAGCAAATGAAAATGAATTAAATAAAATAATTCTGATTAGTCACCATTAGTTGAGAGCTTACATATTCTGATTTGTCTGTCTGTAAATACCACTTCATTTTTTGTTATATTCTGATTTTTAATATTGGTATTTTTATGCTCTTTACAAGTGGAATTAGTTCCCAAAACGATTGTGATACCTGTCTTACAGCATTGTAGTGATATAATAATATATTTACAGAGAATAATATTTAAATAAAATGTAAGTATGTTTTTCTATAAATACAGCACACAAATCAAATTTACAAAACAATCAAATTATGTGGTGTTTTGTTTGAAGTTTCCTTATACTAATATTGTTCATTATTTAAACTGAAAATCACTTTTAAGTTATAAGAATTAGTATTAAAATTTTTCCAGTAAAGGATATGTTGCATAAAGCAAGACATAACATCATATGTGAGGTGCTATAATGTATAGGGTCGCCATGAGTCAGAATCAACTCAATGGCAATGGGTTTGTTTTTTTTTTTTTTTAAACAGGTGATAACTCCATTTACTATGAGTTATAATCCATACTAGAGAAAGACCTGATGATCTGTTCCCATAAACATTATAGCCTAGAAAACCCTAGGGAGCAGTTCTACTCTGTCACATGGGGTCACTATGAGTTGAAATCGAGTCCATAGCACCTAACAACAACAACGTAGCCCATACTATGAGAATTTAATTAGAAATTCCTGAATTGATACATTTCCCATTGCCAAAAGGTTTATTTTAACCTGGATAGTCACTTACAGGCTTTTATTTTATTGAGTCTTAATAAAAATTGCATCATTTCTTAGTATCTTTAACAGAATCACTCTATCTTCTATAAAGTTATGTTTTTCATTCATTTACCTAATTAATCTCAAATGTTTGGGCTTAATCTTAGAAACCAATAAAAATAAAATGTTCCTGCTGTTTCTCTTCCTGTTTAAAATGATAAGGTAAAAGGGAAAACTGATTATACTTTATGTAATTTCAAAGAAAATTACATAGTTAAAATAATACATTATGCTGGTAAAGACTTTTTACCATCAACAGAACATTAGAAATAATACAAAACAACCCTGTAAGGTAAGGATTACTACTCCTATTTTTACAGGTAGAGAAACTGAAGGTCAGTAAAACAGTAAGATTTTTGTTGTTGTTAGGTGCCGTCGAGTCTGCTCCAACTCATAGTGACCCTGTGTACAATAGAATGAAATACTGCGCAGTCGTACGTCATCCTCACAGTCATTGCTATGCTTGAGCCCACTGTTGCAGCCACTGTATCAGTCTGTCACATTGAGGGTCTTCCCCTTTTTCGCTGACCCTCCACTTTCCCAAGCATGATGTCCTTCTCCAAGGACTGATCCCTCCTGACCCCACGTCCAAAGTATGTAAGATGTAGTCTCACCATCCTTACTTCTAAGTAGCATTCTGGCTTTACTTCTTCCAAGACAGGTTTGTTCATTCTTCTGGCAGTCCATGGTATATTCAATGTTCTTCGCCAACACCATAATTGTAGAACAGTAAAATTAATATTTGCAAAATTTTTCTGGCACCAAGAAGAGTGCTGTTTCCACAATGTCACAGATTTTACATTAATGAGACGTCAGGCAGATATTATAGAGGTTGTCATGTTAATAAGTGTCGTAATTTGTCAGCAGTAGCTAGAAACACTTAATACTAAATGGACCTCATTGTGTTAGTCACTGTTTTTAGCTTTTTTCTACATGGGGTCTTCTCTGTAGACCATGTAGGTAGCAATGAATGATTTATACGCTTATGTTAATAAGATTCTTATGATTAACCTTGGAGAGGACAAAATAGTCCATTAAGAACAATTGGGTAAATCTAAGCTCTCCCAGCTACTTGCCTGAAGTAGTAGCAAGCTGAACCCCAGGGCACAAAATATTTATAAAAATTTAAGGAAAACTATCACATGGATTACTTACTAACTTTTATTTGGACGACAGAAAAAATGTGAGCGTTACTGGCCTTTGTATGGAGAAGACCCTATAACCTTTGCACCATTTAAAATTTCTTGTGTAAGTATCTATTTTTATATACATTATTCAAAAATTGGCATGCTAGATTGATGAATAATTAAATCGTAATGTGGTATGAACCTGGTTATATATACACCAAGCACTCAGTGCTTTCACATAAACCTGCATTTACTTGTAATAAATAGTAACTTAATAAACGTATTTGTTCTGATACTGCCTTTAAATTTAGAAGCTTTGGGAATGGCTTTTCATACATGTATAATTTTCTTGTGTTAGTATACCAATTGATAAAAACTGCTTTTGGGTGTATAGGAGTAAAAGGAATTATAGTGGGCTTTAGTGATCTATTTGGCAATTGTATTTTAAATTGAATAAATGGAAAGGCCCTTCCTTGATGACTGAAATATAGTATACTATGTTAACCTTTCATAGCTATGTTACGTTCATCAGAATTGTTATAATTATGTAGAAAGGTGTGTGTGAGAACTGTCACCCTGCAAGAAAAGGTTGATTCTTTGTTTCACTTAAAAAACTTTGGGAGCCTGGAAATTATTACAGGAGATTCTTCTTTTTATATTTTTTTATTGTTGTAGTTTAAGTGAAAGTTTACAATTCAAGTTAGTCTCTCATACAAAAATTTATACATACCACAGGAGATTCTTTAACAATGAAAATTAAAATACATACCTTATATTTAATGGCCTCTGGAAATGAATTAAATTCAGGTTCCAAAACTAGCACAGCGAAATTCTGGGCAAATGAACTAAAAAACAAAGAAGAAAGAAAGAAAGTGAGTAGAGGAAAATGATGGGGTGGGCAAAAATAAATGAATGAATGAATAAATAAAATAAAATAAATGTAAGCACACTTAAGAATAGAACCAAAAATTTGCTTTGGGTCCCACATGATATCATTTTCTTTTTTTCTTTCTATGTGTACAATTCAGTGACATCAGTTACATTCTTCCAGTTGTGCTGCTGTTCTCACTTAATTTATTTATTTATTTTGACTTAAATTTTTATTGATGTAATTAAATGAAGTTTACATTTCAAGTTAGTCTCCCATACAGAATTTTTTTTTTTTTTTACATACATTGTTATGAGACCCCAACTGCTCACCCCATTCTGCGACAGCACACTCCTCCCCTCTGCCCATGATTCTCCATGAACGTTCAACCAGCTCCTAACTCTCTCTGCTTTCCCATCTCACCTCTGGACAGAAGCCGCCCCTTTGGTCTCTTGTA
>NW_004444216.1:704891-707165 GCF_000243295.1 Trichechus manatus latirostris
GAGACCATGGTCCTCACAGCCCTCTGCCCAGCAGTTCAGTCCCTCAGGGAGTTTGGATGTGTCTGTGGAGCTTCCATGGCCTTTCCTTGTTCAAGTTGCGCTGGCTTCCCCAGTATTGTGTACTGTCTTACCCTTCACCAAAGTTACCGCTTATCCATTGTCTGTTTCGTATTTACCTCCCCACCTCTCCCATCCCTTGTAACCAACAAAGATGGTTACTTTTTGTGTGTGAACTTTTTCATGAGTTTTTATAATAGAGGTCTTATACAATATTTGTCCTCTTGTGATTGCCTTATTTCCCACAGCGTAATGTCCTCCAGTTTCATCCATGTTATGAGTTGCCTCACAGATTCATCGTTGTTCTTTATCGTTGCATAATACTCCATTGTGTGCAGGCATCTAGGTTGTTTCCATCTTTTTGCTATTGTGAAAAATGCTGCAGTGAACATGGGTGTGCATAAGTCTATTCGTGTGACGGCTCTTACTTCTCTAGGATATATTCCTAGGAGTTGGATTGCTAGGTGGTATGGTATTTCTATTTCTAGCTTTCTAAGGAGGCACCATATCATTTTCCAAAATGGTTGTATCGTTATGCATTCCCACCAGCAATGCATAAGAGTTCCGATCTCCCCGCAGCCTCTCCAACATTTGTTATTTCCAATTTTTTGATTCGTGCCAGTAATGCTGGAATGAGATGGTATCTCATTGTGGTTTTAATTTGCATTTCTCTAAGGGCTAGTGATGTGCCAGCATTTCCTCATGTGTCTGTTGGTTGCTTGAATGTCGTCTTTGGTGAATGATATCATTTTCTTAAATCACCTGAAAGAATAATGTTTTATTTATTCAACTAAAAAAACCATAACTGAGTACTAATGAAAATTAAATAACTTCCCCATCTTGGAATTGCCTGTTTTTGACTTTTTCCATGGTTAAATGAAATATAATTTCTAGGATTTTGTCACTGGTTAGTTCAAGAAGTCCATAATTTTATGGCTTATTTGTACTTACAACTTCTGAAGTCCTCTGGTGGGTACCCAAAGTCCAGTGCTTTCTAGGTTGATGTAGAAAAGGACTCAAGCTGTATTATACCGTCTCCTTTTATAAATGAGTTACCATTTTTGGAATGTTAACTCTAACCTGTAGTTAGTATTGCTTGGGTTTAATATGCAGTCAGTACTCTAAAGTTACGTTTAAAATGAAGTATTTGTGGGGTAAGTGTAAAAATAAAAAAACCCTACTGCATTTCATAGGTAAACTGAATAATATCTGATACTCACCATACTGTCTACTTCATTGTGGGAACACCTCCTCCCTCGCCAATCTGAAAAGTATTCTACAATGTTAGGTCCCTGGATGGTTCAGGAAACATAGTCTGTACAGTGTGTTTGTGTTGAACGTTTGTAAATTTAAATACAGTAAGATAACCATAATAAATGTCACAATTCAAGTGAAAACATAGAGTGCTTAGCATTCAACAGCAAAAGAACTTGAGATTTTTGAACAGTTGGGGAATAGGAATTAGTAAACAGCTTTACTATAATGCATAGAGGAGAGAAAGAATAAGAAAGTCCTCTTTATAAGAGGTTTGATTTGATTAGTAACAGCTGATTTGTCAGCATTTGGATTGAGTCATGCTAAAGAAGCAAAACTTTTCTTTCAAAATGGAAAGTAATTTGTATGTTTTATGGTTATTTCAGACAACTTAGGATTTGTTACAACTGGTTTAACTGCAAAAAAAAAAAATGAAATTTATAAATGGTGAAAATAACAGTAGTGAGTGCTTTGACTTCTTGGCAACCAGAGTGTTTGAGACTGAGATATGACAATATCTAAGGAGCCCTGGGGTGTAACAGTTAAGCACTCAGCTGCTCACTGAAAGGTTGGTTTGAACCCACTCACCTGCTCCATGGGAAAAAGAACTGACCACCTATCTGCTCCCATAAAGATTACAGCTTAGAAAACCCTATGGGGTAGCTATACTCTGTCACGTGGGGTCTGTGTATTGAAATTGACTCAGTAGCACCTAACTAACAACAGCAACAGAGCTCTCCTGGTGTGGGGATGAAGAGGAGAGTAAAGTGGTGGTTGGGGGGTAGCGGGGAGAACTGGCTAGCAGGCACTCAATTTCACATTGCTACATTAACCATTTAGATCAGGGGTCAGCATTTAACTATGGGTCAAATGCAGTTTGCTGCCTGTTCATTTTAAATAAAGTTTTATTGGAATACAACCATACCCATTCATTTAGGTATTATCTAAACCAATGGGAAAGTT
>NW_004444216.1:707265-714764 GCF_000243295.1 Trichechus manatus latirostris
AATCACCTGAAAGAATAATGTTTTATTTATTCAACTAAAAAAACCATAACTGAGTACTAATGAAAATTAAATAACTTCCCCATCTTGGAATTGCCTGTTTTTGACTTTTTCCATGGTTAAATGAAATATAATTTCTAGGATTTTGTCACTGGTTAGTTCAAGAAGTCCATAATTTTATGGCTTATTTGTACTTACAACTTCTGAAGTCCTCTGGTGGGTACCCAAAGTCCAGTGCTTTCTAGGTTGATGTAGAAAAGGACTCAAGCTGTATTATACCGTCTCCTTTTATAAATGAGTTACCATTTTTGGAATGTTAACTCTAACCTGTAGTTAGTATTGCTTGGGTTTAATATGCAGTCAGTACTCTAAAGTTACGTTTAAAATGAAGTATTTGTGGGGTAAGTGTAAAAATAAAAAAACCCTACTGCATTTCATAGGTAAACTGAATAATATCTGATACTCACCATACTGTCTACTTCATTGTGGGAACACCTCCTCCCTCGCCAATCTGAAAAGTATTCTACAATGTTAGGTCCCTGGATGGTTCAGGAAACATAGTCTGTACAGTGTGTTTGTGTTGAACGTTTGTAAATTTAAATACAGTAAGATAACCATAATAAATGTCACAATTCAAGTGAAAACATAGAGTGCTTAGCATTCAACAGCAAAAGAACTTGAGATTTTTGAACAGTTGGGGAATAGGAATTAGTAAACAGCTTTACTATAATGCATAGAGGAGAGAAAGAATAAGAAAGTCCTCTTTATAAGAGGTTTGATTTGATTAGTAACAGCTGATTTGTCAGCATTTGGATTGAGTCATGCTAAAGAAGCAAAACTTTTCTTTCAAAATGGAAAGTAATTTGTATGTTTTATGGTTATTTCAGACAACTTAGGATTTGTTACAACTGGTTTAACTGCAAAAAAAAAAAATGAAATTTATAAATGGTGAAAATAACAGTAGTGAGTGCTTTGACTTCTTGGCAACCAGAGTGTTTGAGACTGAGATATGACAATATCTAAGGAGCCCTGGGGTGTAACAGTTAAGCACTCAGCTGCTCACTGAAAGGTTGGTTTGAACCCACTCACCTGCTCCATGGGAAAAAGAACTGACCACCTATCTGCTCCCATAAAGATTACAGCTTAGAAAACCCTATGGGGTAGCTATACTCTGTCACGTGGGGTCTGTGTATTGAAATTGACTCAGTAGCACCTAACTAACAACAGCAACAGAGCTCTCCTGGTGTGGGGATGAAGAGGAGAGTAAAGTGGTGGTTGGGGGGTAGCGGGGAGAACTGGCTAGCAGGCACTCAATTTCACATTGCTACATTAACCATTTAGATCAGGGGTCAGCATTTAACTATGGGTCAAATGCAGTTTGCTGCCTGTTCATTTTAAATAAAGTTTTATTGGAATACAACCATACCCATTCATTTAGGTATTATCTAAACCAATGGGAAAGTTAAGTAGACAGATTTTATTGCCCTCAAAGCTAAAAATATTTACTATTTGGCCTTTTACAGAAAGGGCCAAAGTTAAGTCTTAGACAAATACAAAGTTATACTTTCCCCTTAATGTTGTTTTAAAAATTCAAAATAAATTACTATAATTAAAAAAACTACTAAAGCAGGAATAATATCGAATGTCCTTTTTATTAATAAAAAAATATACCCGATTGCCCTGAAGAATCACTGTCCTAGACTATCTGCGGTTCTAATTAATAAGGCAAAAAAATTGTTTGCTCAGTGACAAACTCATATAGAGGCTTCATTCTAATACTTAGACTTGTTAAGAGACTTCTTAAAGTGATTTTGCTATCATCAACCAAAATAATAATTTAGAATTTCATGAGTTATCCCCTTCCTTCCACGGTTGCCATCAGTTAGAGTTGTATGTTATGTAGGGAAAATCAAGCCTTATGGAAAGATAGAATAGTTGAAGATAGAATATGGTGGTATAGATATTGAGGGGAAGCATTCTGTTCATGGTATTTCTGTGGGCATGGTGCATACACATAATGAACACAATAAAATCTGCTTTTTATAAGAAAATACTAGTTTCAGATAGAGGCCTGGAGGACAACAAGCCTAAATTATGTGAGCAGGCCTTTTCCCCCACTTTCTCTTTTACTTTATTTTATAATTCTGAGGGTAAGCATCAAACCATATTTACTGTGCAAATATTTTATTGTATAATAGATCCCTGACTAAGTATTTGGTTAAGAAACACTTTTTTTTTTTTTAAATCTATAAGTAAAACTTAAAGTGATGACTTTTAGAATGGTTGTTTTTATAATTATCAGATACACCTGAAATTGTAAAGGTTAATTTTATATTACGGAATTTAAATATGAGTTTTTTGTTTGTTTCGGTGCATGTATATTTTATTTTATCATTTTCTTTTAATGTTCTTACTAACTCACAAATATTTCCTTTTATTTAGGAAGCTGAACAAGCAAGAACAGACTACTTCATTAGGACACTGTTACTAGAATTTCAAAATGTAAGTATTTTCCATTTAAAGACAATTCTAAGAATAGTTTTCAAAGAAAACTTATATAAATAATATACTATCTTATCTTACACAGTTAAGGAGGTTTGTTAATTTTTTATTTATATAAAATAATGAAAAAGAAAATGAGAGTGTAATTTTTTTTTTGGTATCTTGAGCCTTATACTTATCAAATTAGATAATAAAGTAATATAAATTTTAACATACTTAAAATGTTGTTGTTAGCTACCATCAATTTTCTAAGCAGTGTGCTTTATGTTAAAACATTTAGAATAGCAGTTTTCAAAACATTTTGATATCAAGACCCCTTTACATTCTTTGGAATTATTGAGGACCCCAAAGAGCTTTTGTTTTTGTTGGGTGTATCTTTCAATATATACTATATTTGAAATAAAAACTGAGAAGTTTTTAAAACATGCAAATACACATACATTCCATTAGCTGTCAAAAGTGATGACGTCATCACAAGTCATGTAGCCTTAGGAAAACTCCACTGTACACTCATGAGACAATGAGAGTGAAAAAGGCAAATAATACCTTGATATTAGTATGAAAATAGTTTCCAACTTACAGGCTCCCAGCCCATACTTTTGAGAACCACTGACCTAGAATAAGGGTTTGGAGTTGGACAGATTTGTTTTTAAGTGCTTTTTCAGCTTAAGTATTATACTAGTCTTCTATTTACAATAGATTCTAATGCAGTGCTTAAGGTATACTGTTCATCTAGTAAATAATGTAGATTAGGTAGTATAATGTAGTGTAATGGTTAAAGTGCAGATTCTGGAGGGAAGACTGCCTGGGTTCAGATTCTACATCTGTTATTTGCTGTGAATCTTTAGGGAAGACATTTAATTTCTCTGTGTCTATTTTCTTTTCTATACAATGAGAATAGTATTAAGAATACCTTTCTCCTGGGGCTCATATGGATTAAATAGGTACATGTGAAGCACTTAGATCAGTACCTGGCATGTGGTAGACAGTCAATAAATGTAGTCTATTTATTTTATTTTTTTTAAAAGGCATTGCTAACTACCACACAATATCTTAGAAATGACAGTAAAATGAGATGTACAGCTTTTCTGTATACTTTAAAACTTGCAAGTGTATTCTCGTGATTGTTGAATTTCTGTTTATCTTCAAGGAATCTCGTAGGCTATATCAGTTTCATTATGTGAACTGGCCAGACCATGATGTTCCATCATCATTTGATTCTATTCTGGACATGATAAGTTTAATGAGGAAATACCAAGAACATGAAGATGTGCCTATTTGTATTCACTGCAGGTACAAAATTATTTTCTAAATATTTAAATGTATTTTTCTCTGAGTTTAATGTTAAATAAGTCTTTATTTCTACATTAATATGACAGCAAGTATCCTGAATTTTCCTAGACTTGATATAGTATACAAGGTTTAGGCCTTGTAAACTGACACTATCTCACCTGATTGAAAGAATATTTAGAGTAATGTCACATTAAAACATAGGATGATATATTTGAAAATGGTATTCACATGGTGATAAGCTGTAGAACATACTCTTTTTTACTCCTAACAAATTAAAGCATATAGTCTCACAGATGTCCATCATACTCTATTTTTTTAAAGCCAATATTATAGTAGTATTTTCCTTATATTAATTAAAAAAGAAAAAGAACACAAAGAAAACATTTTTATGTGGATAGTGGTCCTGAGAACCAAACAGTACTGTGTTTTATGAACAAATTATACCTGTCCCTCACTTACTGACATAGTTAGGTTCCAAAGACTAGTTTGTTATGCTAAAATTGAGGTTATGCGAGAGTTGGGGCAGTCCTGTCTTCAGTGCCGGTATGCCTGTGTAGAACCCCCCTTCCCCACCACGCCTACCGCACCGCTGCGGAGCCTGTGGGGTGTGGGCAGTGTTGAGGGTGGCGATGGTGGTCAGGGGTTGTTTGCAGCCTCCAGAGCAGCAGGGGTCCACTATCACCTGGCTGCACTCCAGGCTTCTGCACAGACCCCTGTGCCTTGCTTGTCCCCCTTCCTGCCCTGCAGGCTGCAGAGATGTGACTCGGCAGTGGGTGGCTCCAGGGCCTCCTGACAGGTGATGCTCGGCCACCTGGGCCCAGGGAAGGCTGTGGAGGTTGCAGAGAGGCCTCTTTGGAAGAAGAGACTTATAGGCTGTGGTGCGATTAATTACTTTTGCGTGTGGCCTTTCTAGCCATGGTCTTGTAACTCCCACCCACATGATTGGGTGGGACTGTGTGATAGGGTAATTGTGGCCTACCAAGGGGATTGGTCAGTTTTGCTTTAAAAGAGAGCTAATTCCAGAGCAGAGAGGAGGATCCTACCACCAGCAAGGAAGAACAGCCAGGAGCAGAGAGCTTGTCCTTTGGCCCCATGATCCCTGCACTCAGAAGCTCCTGGAAGCAAGAGACCTGGAGAGAGAGCAAGCTGTAACCCTGAAGACGGTGAGAAGTGGTGGTAGGAGAGATGGCAACAGAGATTCCGTAGCGGGAGACGGCACAATGGGCTTCTCGGTCCACAGAGAGAAAGCTGAGTGCCTTTGGGGAGAGGCCTAGGGTCAGGGAGAGAGGCATGCCTGCGAGCAGCTTGGGAAGAGGCTGTCCTGATGGAGGAACTGTGTCCTGAGTGTTCCTGAGCCTGAATTGTAACTGTAACTTCCCTAATAAACCCCATAATCATGAGTATGGTCTGTGAGTTCTGTGTGGCCATTGCAATGAATTATCAAACCCAGCAGAGAAGTGGAGTTTTGTGCAAGTAAAGATGGTGGAGAGAGGAGGCTAGTCTGGCCTCTACCTCATGGGAGTCAGCCTTGCGCTGTTGATCTTGGTTCTCCTTCCTCTTGTGGGGTTGGAGGAGGTCAGACACTGGCCCAAAGCCGTTTTTACTTGAGGGCCCCCCTCCTATTCCTTCCACCCGATTCCCGCTGCTTCCTGCCACTTCCTCATGGCCCAAGGACCTGGCCCAGCCCCTCCACCAAACTGGGTAATATGAGTAGTTGGTGGCCCATGTGGCCTCACTCCCTCTCACAAACATCACCTTCCTCTTCTTCCTCCCCCTCGCCTCTGCTCCTCCTTAATGTGCAAAATAGTTGGATATTAGTTTTTTTTTACTATTGTCATAAATGTGAAATGCCATATATTGAGATAGTCTATAAGTGAGGAGTAGGTATAATAAGTATACTTTTCTAGGGAGATTAAAACTTATTTTAGAGCAAAAAATAACTTATTAATTTTTAATCAGTTTCCTTGAAATAATGGCCAAAGCAGTCTTTATGCCTGACAAACATCAACGTGAATTTTTTTCAGTGTTTATTAATATATATGTAGGATATATAGGGATGTATGTATATATATTTAGATTTTGTTGATGCTATCTGTTCTAAAACACACTGTTATTTTATATACATCAAAAATAAAAAAAGTCACTGCTGATTATAAGGGTAGGAGATTGTTATGTATACGAAGCCACTGATGGTAAGATATATATACCGATTTCAGAGCTGTTACAATGTATGTTAAAAAGTGTGGTTTAGAATTGATGAAAAACACAATGTCATTTCCATTCCCTGAGGAACATCAATTCCTACATTTACATCACCATCTATCTTACCGTGAAATTATATAATTTACAGCTACTGAAACCTAAGTAGAACAGGAAGTTAGCATTCTTATACTAAGGTAATATAAATTGTTGATACACTTTTATTATGTTTTGTAGCAGATTACTTCATTGTAAACACTACATGACACTAAATCATTACTGGCTACCTTATTCAAGTAGTCTCTGAACATGAAAGTATTAAGTAGAAATGCATCTACTTAAAATTTATCTATAGAAGTCTTTTTATTTATTCAAATAATGTTTGAAGTTCAGTTA
The DNA here is from genome assembly GCF_000243295.1 of Trichechus manatus latirostris. Classification (NCBI taxonomy): domain Eukaryota; kingdom Metazoa; phylum Chordata; class Mammalia; order Sirenia; family Trichechidae; genus Trichechus; species Trichechus manatus. Next base: position 713,653 of record NW_004444216.1, read on the forward strand.
GTCTTTGCATAACTAGTCATTTTTACCGGTAGGAAATCATGTAAGCTCTGCCATTGACTTTTGGGTTGATAATATGAGATTGTTTATTTTTGGTAGGTAATCAATTCTATATTCCTGGAGGGAGGTGTGGGGGATAATTCTATACTACATGTTATCTGGAAACCCTGGTGGTATAGTGGTTAAGAGTTTGGCGGCTAACCAAAATGTTGGCAGTTTGAATCCACGAGACGCTCCTTGGAAACCCTATGGGGCAGTTCTACTCTGTTCTATAGGGTCACTACGAGTCAGAATCAACTTGACAAGGTTTTCTTTTTGGTACATGTTATCTAAGATAAATCAGTTTAAAATAACCAACTGTTCTTTATCTAACATTTCGAATTATTCCTGTTATCTGGTCATTTCCCCAACTCAAAAGCTATTTTGTCCTGTTCATAATGAAAAAGCAAGGGAACTGTTTTCAGTTGGGAGGAAGAAGTCCTTAAATTTTCCTCTCAGGCCAGGGAAATGAAGAATGGCTTTTCTGGCCCATAAATCATAAACATCTAAAAATTCAAGCCTTGAGCTGCAATTTTGAAGGATTCCGTGGGGAAAATAGTGAACGATGAAGGAAACATCAAAAGAAGATGGAAGAGGAGTACACAGCGTCACTATGCCAAAGAGAATCAGTCAGTGTTCATCCATTTTAGGAGGTAGCATATGATCAACAACTGATGGTACTGAAGGAAGACATCCAAGCTGTGCTGAAGGCATTGGTGAAAAACAAGTCTCCAGGAATTGATGGAATACTAATTGAGATGTTTCAACAAATGGATGTAGCGCTGGAAGCGCTCACTTTTCTGTGCCAAGAAATTTGGAAGATAGCTACCTGCCCTACTGACAGGAAGAGATCCATATTTGTGTCCATTCCAAAGAAGGGTGATCGACAGAATGTCGAAATTATTGAACAATATCGTTAATACCACACACAAGTAAAATTTTGATGAAGACAATTAAAAAATGGTTGCAGCAGTACATCGACAAAAACTGCCACAAATTTGAGCCAGATTTGGAAGAGGACGCGAAACAAGGGATATCATTGCTGATGTCAGGTGGAACTTGGCTGAAAGCAGAGA
>NW_004444216.1:714864-717042 GCF_000243295.1 Trichechus manatus latirostris
TACCAGAAAGATGTTTACCTATGTCTTATTGACTATGCAAAGGCATTCGACTGTGTGGATCATAACAAATTATGGATAACATCGTGAAGAATGGTAATTCCAAAACACTTAATTGTGCTCATGAGGAACTTGTACATAGACCAAGAGGCATTCAAGGAAGATCAAAGACTACAGCCTTCAGTATGGATCACACCTCAACATAAAGGAAACAGAAATCCTCACAACTGAACCAATAAGCCAACATCATGATAAATGGAGGAAATACTGAGGTTGTCAAGGATTTCATTTTGCTTGGATCCATAGTCAACGCGTGTGAAAGCAGCAGTCAAGAAATCAAATGACATATTGCATTTGGCAAATTTGCTGGAAAAGACCTCTTTAAAGTGTTGAAAAGCAAAGATGTCACTTTGAGGACTAAAATGTGCCTGACCCAGGGCATGATATTTTCAGTTGACTCATATATATGTGAAAGCTGGGCAATGAATAAGGAAGACCAAAGAATTGATGCCTTTGAATTATGGTGTTGGTGAAGAATATTGAATATACCATCGACTGCCAGAAGAATGAACAAGTCTGTCTTGGAAGAAGTACAGCCAGAATGCTCCTTAGAAATGAGGATGGCGAGACTTCATCTCATTTACTTTGGACATATTATCAGGAGGGAGCAGTCCCTGGAGAAGGACATCATCCTTAGTAAGGTCAGTGACAAAGAGGAGACCCTTGCCAAAATGGATTGACACAGTGGCTGCAGCAGTGGGCTCAAGCATAGCAATGATTGTGAGGAAGGCATATGACTGGGTAGTGTTTTGTTCTGTTGTACATAGGGTTGCTGTGAGTTGGAACTGACTTAACAGCACCTAACAACAACACATCCTTAAATACTGTCCATTGTTTCTTGCATTATCTGACAGCCCCTCTTTTCCAGGTGGTCTCCAGGTTACTAGCTATGATTCTTCTCAGAGAACTCATTGTTGCTTTCCTTTTAGAAAGCTTTGAAAATAGTATTGGTTCCATTGAATGGCTTTTTATTTTAAATAGAAAGTATTTAAGAAACTCAGTAAGGAAGTAAAGTTAAGGAAAGATGCTTAACTGCAGTGTACTAAACAAAGAAAAAAATACTGTTGCCATTTTGATTTTTTTAAAGCTAAATTTACATTGCAGCTTTTGCAATGTTATGGAGAACACGCTTTTAAAAGGAAAAATACAAAGTGGAATTAGTTAAGAAAATATGAAATGTTGGAATATCTTTGAAATACAGGTGGTATAATATAGGTGATGGAGGATATTTTTACACCTAATTTTTGGAATTTCATTAGTTCGGTCAATTTATAGGTTTTTAAATAATAAAGCTACCTGAATTCTGAAGCAATTTTTCTACTCTTAATTTCTAATTTACATTAAATTCTTCTAAAGGCCTTATAATCATAGTACTTATTTCATAAAACTGCTATCAATTTGCTTTCTTAAGTGACTTGTATCTATATTCACATTTGTTATAAAAACTGAATAAAATTTTTTCAGACTTAAGAGATTTACTGGTTAATTGCTTAGTTAAAAGACAAAGATTTTTCTTTTTTAGTGGAGATAAACACTGAAGATAGTTTTCTTATCCAGTTGATCTGATTATAATGCCTATATTAGTGAAATGAAAGAGTTGCTTTTAAGGGTCAGAAAGGTGATTTGTGATAAAGATGTGGGAATTAGTTAACAGCTTGGTTAAGGGTTTACATTTTTTCTGCTATTAATTCAGTGGCTAGCTGACTAAGTAGTTCTCTGGTTAAAAAGAAAAAAAATCTAATTGTAGAGTTAAAATGATAAATTGCTTTGACTTCTTTACAAGTTAAGTTGAAATTAGTTCCTGCTCTATTCATGTTGTCAAGTCACTGGTTATAGTTCATAAATCCATTTCAATAGGAAGATTTTCCTTTAAACCTAAATTGTTTAATATTTTTTAAACAACCAAAATAGTGTGGTGATTTCAAAAGACACATAAAAAAGGGAAGGAAATCACTGATAATTCCACTAGTGATGACCATTGTTAAAACTAAAGTGTAGATAAGTGGTAATCTTTGGTGAAGGGTAAGACACTACACAATACTGGGGAAGCCAGCACAACTTGTACAAGGCAAGGTCATGGAAGCTCCATAGAGACATCCAAACTCCCTGAGGGACCAAATT
>NW_004444216.1:717142-724493 GCF_000243295.1 Trichechus manatus latirostris
GTTTGGGGTCTTAAAAGCCTGTGAATAGCCATCTAAGATACTCCACTGGTCTCACCCCTTCGGGAGCAAGGGAGAATGAAGAAAACAAGATACAGATGCATCAACTGGCCCCAACCACCTGGAGTAAAGGAGAATGAAGAACACCAAAGACACAGGGAAAGTATTAGCTCAAGAGACGGAAAGGGCCACGTAAACCAGAGACTTCATCAACCTAAGACCAGAAGAACTGATGGTGCCTGGCTACCACCAATGACCGCCCTGACAGGGAACACAACAGAGAGTCCCAGATGGAGCAGGAGAAAGGTAGGGTGCAGAACTCAAATTCTAATAAAAAGACCAGACTTAATGGTCTGACTGAGACTGGAGGAACCCCAGAAAGCATGGCCCCCGGACTCTGTCAACCGAGAACTAAAACAATTCCCGAGGCCAACTCTTCAGACAATGATTGGACTGGACTGTGGGACATAAAATGATTCTTATGAAGAGTGTGCTTCTTAGCTCAAGTGGATACATGAGAATAAATGGGCAGCTTCTGTCTGGAGGTGAGACGGGAAGGCAGAGAGGGTTAGGAGCTGGTTGAATGGACATGGGAAATCGGGTGGAAAGGAGGAGTGTGCTGTCACAGTATAGGGAGAGCAATTAAGGTCACATAACAATGTATGTATAAATTTTTATATGAGAGACTAACTTGAAATGTAAACTTTCACTTAAACTACAACAGTTAAAAAAAGAAAGAAAGAAGACAGTATACAAGGGAAAGATTAGTCCAAAGGACTAATGGACCACAACTACCACAGCCTCCACCAGACTGAGTCCAGTACAAGTAGATGGTGCCCGGCTACCACCACTGACTGCTGTGATAGGGATCACAACAGAGGGTCCCAGACAGAGCCGGAGAAAATGTAGAACAAAATTCTAACTCACAAAAAAAAGACCAGACTTACTGGCCTGACAGAGACTGGAGGACCCCAAGAGTATGGCCCCAGGATACCCTTTTAGCTCAGTAATGAAGTCACTCCCGAGGTTCACCCTTCAGCCAATGATTAGACAGGCCCGTAAAACAAAATGAGACTAAAGGGGTGCAGCAGCCCAGGGACAAGGACTAGAAGGCAGGAGGTGACAGGAAAGCTGGTAATAGGAAACCCAAGGTTGAGAAGGGAGAGTGTTGACATGTTGTGGGGTTGTTAACCAGTGTCGTAAAACAGTATGTTTACTGTTTAATGAGAAACTATTCTGTAAACCTTCATCTAAAGTATAATTTACAAAAAAAAACAAATTGTTTATCCTTTAAGTTTATATATAGTTTTTTTTTAAAGAATGTTTCTCTGTTTAGTATACCATGTGTATCTTTCCACGTCATATTCTTCTACAGAACATTGACTGCACCATACTTTTTATTTAACCTCCATTCTTTAGCATTTAATTTATTACCCCTCTCTAACCTGTCATTTTTTTCAACTATTTTAAACAAAAGTTTAAACAGTGGCCAATCTTATGGTGAGATCTTTGAGCACATCTGTAATTAATTATTTTATTCAGATAGGTATCTAGAAGTACAATTTCTAGTTCAAAGAACATGAACTTTCTCATACTTTTAATACATATTTCAAAAAAGTGATTCCAGTTAATTCTACCACCAGCAGTATATGGGAGTGCCTATTTTCCCATGCCCTCTGCAATGTTTTGTGTTATGTTTTTGCTTGCTTGTTTTTTTATTTTGGCTTGGTTATTTATATTTTGTGAATTATGTGTTTGTATACTTTGCCAACTGTTTTATAGCAGACATTCATCTCTTATAAGAGTTCTTTATATAGTGAGGATATTAACTTTTAGTCATATGTTACAAATATTTTCTGTGGTTATTGTGCTTATGTTTTGCCATACATAATTTTTACATTGTTTATGTAGTCAAATTTGTGAATCTCTTCATTTAAGATTTCTGTCCATTGAGATATGCTTAGAAAGTCCTTCCCTAAGACAATATTGCATAAATGTTTGCCTATACTTTTTAGTACTTTTAAAGGCTTTTTTTTTTTTTTTCCATTATAATTTTTAATCCACCTGGAATTTTATTATGGCTAAGGTATGAAGTAAGAATCTAGTTTTTGCTCTTCATTGTAAGCTAGTTTTTCCAGTACCATTTACTGCATGGTTTATTCTTTCCCTTTTGATTGGAGAACCCATCATAATTAATAAATACATATATTCAGATCTGTTTCTGAACTTTCCATTGTGTTTCATTGGACTAGTTGTCTGTGTCTTTGCAATATCACACATTTTTAACTATCAAATTTTAACTATATATTATTTTGCCCTACTACCTCTAAAATTCTAGAAATGTTTTGATATACGGAGTTGACGAATATATCAACAGTTAAAAATGTATTTTATTGATATTTATAATTAAGAACGTTTAAAAAATAGTTCTGTATAAGTTGCATATACCTCAATTTATTAGGAATTTTGAGATGATATATTTAACAAACTACTGATACTTCTAAAAGTTTCAAGATAATGCATTAATATGCTGCTCAGGTTTTTTCTGCCTCAAGGCTATTCTGGTGATATTGCTAATGTTGTCTTTAATTTCTCACATGAACTTTCCTATGCTTTTAATACATATTTTAAATTTTGTTACCCAGAAAGTTGATGCGAGTTAATCCTATGGATGCAGTATATGGGAGTGCCTATTTCTCCATATCCTCCCCAGTATTTTGTGTTATCTTTTTGCTTGCCTGTTTGACTCTAAATCCTAAAGTGCATATGTCTCCCTCCAATTGATAACCAGTTTCTTTAAAGTATTTTTGTCAAGCTTTTTAATAAAAAACGTGTGGTATTTTACTTTATATCCTCCAGCTTCTATTAGTTCGTTGGGAGATGAGAGTGCATCATTTGTTTTTGTTCTTCTGTTGAAATCACTGCTCGTGTTCAAACCAGTTTCTAGGCCTACCAGCATTCTCCATCTTTCCTACAACCTTTTTCAGATTGAAATAACGTATTGTTTCCTCCTCCACTCTAAAGCTCCAGAGCTATCTTGAACATAGAATAAATTTTCTCTGTAAGGTATTGTTATTTAGACACGATTTTCTGAGTAGAAGAATTAGACTTCCAAAGTGAAGGATCCTAGGTGTCCTGAACTTGCCAAATATTAATCAGTGTTTCTGGGTAGTCTGTGAGCCACTCACTCTTGGAAGTTTCTTAAAATAAGTATAAAGAAGATGTAAATACTGATATTAAGGGCATTTACTGTGCACACACTTTAAGTTGTAGTTTGTTTACTAAAGAAGTAGAATTTTGTCGAATTTCTTAAATAATTTTTTGCTTCTGAATATTAACATGTCCATCTATTTTATAGCTCTTTTTATTCACAGAAATCAAATTGTTTTTTCAAACTTTATATCCATAGTGCAGGTTGTGGAAGAACAGGTGCCATTTGTGCCATAGATTATACATGGAATTTACTAAAAGCTGGGGTAAGAATAATTTTTATGTAGCTTTATATCTAGTTGATTTATTATGATTTTCAAACTTAATGATTAATTGCAGCACATTACAGCATATGTTTTGTTATACATGTTAATTTTTTAGAAGTAGCTTTGCTATGTAAGAAATTAAGGTAGTGAGAAAGTATAAATGGTGCATATTACCTTGAGATAATTCATTGGGCAGCAGGGTAAGGGTGTCACATATTTTTTCTAGGTAAGTGAATACCTGTATTAGGGGTGCAGGCCTTGTGTGGATTTTTCCAAATACAGAATTCTCACTGCCTTTCATATTTGTTCTAGATACAACTATATTCAATTCAGCAAATATTTATGCCTACTGGAGGCGTTTTAGTGTAGTGATTAAGAGTGGCATTCTGGGTCCTAACTGTCCAGATTAAAATTCTGGCTCTGTCATTTAATAACTGTGCGACCTTGGTCAAGTTGCTTAATCTCATTAGGTCTCAATTTCTTCATCTGAAAATGGGCTCATAATAGTAATAACTCCTGGATAGTCATAAGAATTAAGTAAGTTACCCTATGTAAAGTTTCTTTAGAACTATGTGTGGCATGTAGGAAGTCTTCAAGGTTAGTTATTATTACCTTTGCTGTTATTGTTGTTACTACCACTATTATTTCCAAGATACTGCATTTGAAACTATGGAGGATACAAAGATAAATAAGACACAGCTCTCATTATACATTTGAAAAACCTAAGTCATCTCACGGAGATGATGTGGTTCATTTGCTGGTTTCAAAATCGGTTGATTTTCTATGCATTAGGGTGGAGCTTTTAATCCTTCATAGTTTTATAGTGTCGGAGCCCTGGAGGTGCAGTGGTTAAGAGCGCTCAGCTGCTAGCAAAAAGGTCGGCAGTTCGAATCCACCAGCTGCTCCTTGGAAACCCTATGGGGCAGTTCTCCTCTGTCCTATAGGGTCTCTATGAGGCAGTTTATAGTTTCTGTGAATATGTTAATCTGTGTCTTGTACAAAATAGGATTAATAAATGTGTAGTTTCTTCTTTTTCCTGTACCTCCTTTCCTCCCTCCCTCCTTTCTCTTTTTTCCCCTACCTTCTTTCCTTTTTTCATTCTTTGTTAGGGAATGTTTAAACTTCAGCAGTTTCTTAAAAAACCTTCTGGGGCTAATTTTAAGTTTGTGTTCTTTAAAAGCTGTAATCATCTCCTAATACTCAAATGAAAAATTTTAAGTGAATAAAATTTAACTAGGATTCTATCACATTTTAATATGAAAGTCGAAGATTATAAAAATGGATGAAAAGTGGGTTTTTGATGAATGCCAACAAATGAAATATAAACATCTGGTCATTTAAAAAATTGTGTATTTTAAACATAGCCCGATTTTGTTTGAGTTTGGCATAATGTAAGTATAATCTTCGGCCTTAGGTTAAGACTTAATATAAAAATCTTTTGATATCTATAAAGTCTTCTGAGCAGTACACCTGGGAATCATTCTTGACTTTTCTATCTTCTTGGTCACTCTAAAATTTATTTCTTGTTGAACACCAAGTTCTAATAGTTCTGCCTCAGAAATGTCCCTCAAATCTGTTCCTGTCCTTTCTTTAGATTCCTGCAGTAAACCTCTACCAGTTTCTTCCCCTTTCAGATTGCCATCTCCTGTTGCAAAAGTTGCCTAAATAACAAATCTGCCCATGTCAAGAGTTGCCTGTTGCAGTAGTTCCAATCCCAAATGTACAAAAGAATTGTTTAGCATATTTCCCAATTAGTCTCCAGGGATGGAGCTGAGCAATCTGTATTTTTACCCAACTCTCTTAGCTGATCCTTATGCAGCCAGTCCAGGAGACACATACATTTATAGTCTGATTCCCAAGTAACTGTATCTTCTTCCCTCCTTTGAGTATCCTCTGCTCCTTTCAATCTTAGACTTCATCCACATCAGACTTCTCAATTCCCCAAACAGGTCGTCAGTTTCATCTGCCATGCCTGTGTATATTCCCTTCAGTTTTCATGGAATGACCTTCTTGTAATAGCCAACTAATTGTCACTCCACACACCCATTAGAGTCATATTTTTTTAATTCCCACTGTACTGATCTCATTCCTTGACTAGATGTATTTTGTTCACGTATTTGGCTCCTCAGCTTGACTGCTTAGGGTCAATATTAGCTTTGCATGATAGTGTCAAGCATAGTGTCTCTGAAACATAGTATGTAGGTGCTCAATAAATGTTTGTAGTTATCTAGCATGTATGTAAGGTCTATATGAAAAGCTGAAGATTATTTTACTATTATCCGAACACTTGACCAAATTTTATGTATTAAATTATTTCCTTTAGAAAATACCAGAGGAGTTTAATGTATTTAATTTAATACAAGAAATGAGAACACAAAGGCATTCTGCAGTACAAACAAAGGTATAGTTGTTTCAGTTTATATAAAATATATTTTTATAAATGTTGTCTTGTTTTTTTAATGTCTTTTGTTTATCATTTCATCTCCCTAATAGGAGCAATATGAGCTTGTTCATAGAGCTATAGCCCAACTGTTTGAAAAACAGCTACAACTATATGAAATTCATGGAGCCCAGAAAATTGCAGATGGAGTGGTAGGTGTACTTGGTCTATTAATTTTTACCATAATAGTTGGCTTTTAATTGTCATCTTTTGTTTTATCTAAGATGAGAATATCCTTCACGTTATTATTTTTACTTAAACTGGCTTTTGTTAACTCCTTTTCTGCTTCCTGTTTGTACCTCTCTCTATTATGATGGATATTTAATGACTCCAATAATATTCTAAAATGACTCCAATAAATAATATTCTAAAAAAATATATTAAGTAGATCTTGTATCAGAAATCATATAATCTATTATTCTTTCAAGTATTATAAATTATTTTTTAAAAAATAACTGCATTATTCTCTCTCCTTTTCCCTTCCACTCCTGCCTAAGTTGATTCTATATGATTTTTATTTTGTTCTTGGTCATGAGGATCTAAAGTTTTATAGTTGTTTGTGTACATGCTCTTTAAGCAGGATTATAGGGCCAAAATTAAGTTCCTTTTTGTCATGTTGTAATTCAATGTCACTTTAGCTTTCTGGCTAAAAGATCTTATTGGATATTCAAATTTTTGACCTGACAAAAATACTGTATTCTCCTGATGGCCTTATTTATTTCTGCCTCTCTTTTCTAACCAGTTATCTTATTTATTCTTTCTGTATAATCACCTTGTCCCCGAAGGTGCTGGTGGAAGTTCTTTATATCTTTATCATTGAGCCTAAGATAGCAATCACACGATAAACCAATTTACTTACAATAACTGAAGTAAAATGAGGAAATGAGTTGTAAAATTTATAACCTTTGTTTTCCGTTTAGACAGTTTTGTCAATTTCCCAGAATATTTGTTTGAAATTTCTTGCTTTTGCAAATGAGAGATTTGTTACCAAATTCTGATCTTAGGGTATTAAGAAATCTCTTATAGGTCAGTGAAATTATAGGGACTGTGTATATTCTTTTTTAGCCAAGTGAAAATTTCAAGTTTGTTTTTTTGAAAGAAAAAAAATCTTTATTTCATTGTTAAGAAACTACAATTTCTTACTAATGGGATGTGTAAAGCCTGATGGGCACTGCACAACTTCTACAACCTTGGAATCAGATCAGACATTGCCACCTTCAATTCCTATTCCATATTGATTTTCGCATACAATTTCAAGTTTTTGAAACATAGCACAAATAGGCCTCATACATTGCTACCTTTTTTTCCCCTTTAATTAAATCCTATTATGACTTGTGTTGAATCTAGCTTAATGTTTTATAATATAGAACAAAATGTTTATTATATTATTTTGTACAATTTTACCTGAAATGAAACTTGTTTAATGTTTCAAAAAGCT
>NW_004444216.1:724643-777303 GCF_000243295.1 Trichechus manatus latirostris
TATAATATAGAAGTGAAAAATATTTCTTCTATTACATTTTAAAAATGTTTAGAAAATTCTTTTCTTTTAATGAAATAGTCAGTGTTATGTATCTTAAAGCCTTTAAGTGTATTCAAATAATCTCCAGAAAGTGATGTCTGGTAAATACTGCATTGCTCTCATCTCAGTTTTCCCATTACCTGGTCTTTTTTAGGTTTTATTTCATAAATTAAAATTCCTTTTTACTAGCCTGAAATCCACACTAGGATTATAATTTTATCATAGACTGTTTCCATCTGATGGGTCAGAGGTTTACAGATGACTAAGGAATACAAGAAAAATTTCATATATTGTATAAGATGAGCCAAGACAACACCCAGTAGCAGATAAGTGGTTTCAAACCTACTTTCTTATCTCAATGCCTTGTACATAGTTGTTGTTGTTAGGTGTGTTGAGTTGGTTCCAACTCATAGTGACGCCATGTACAACAGAATGAAACACTGCCTGGTTGCGTGCCATCCTCACAGTCATTGCTATGCTTGAGCCCATTGTTGCAGCCACTGTGTCAATCCATCTTGTTGAGAGTCTTCCTCTTTTTTTTTGACCTCTGCTTTACCAAGCATGACGTCCTCCAGGGACTGGTCCCACCTGATAACACGTCCAAAGTATGTGAGACGAAGTCTTACCATCCTCGCTTCTAAGGACAGATTTGTTCGTTCTTCTGGTAGTCTATGGTATACTTGATATTCTTTGCTGGCACCATAATTCAAATGCATCAGTTCTTCCTTTTTATTCATTGTCCAGCTTTTGCATGCATATGAAACGATTGAAAATACCATGGCTTGGGTCAGGCGAACCTTAGTCCTCAAAGTCACATCTTTGCTTTTTAACACTTTAAAGAGGTCTTTTGCAGCAGATTTGCCCAATGCAATATACATTGTTTGATTTTTTTTTTTTTTAATTGTACTTTAGATGAAGGTTTAGAGAGCAAACTAGTTTCTCATTAAACAATATACATACTGTTTTGTGACATGGTTGCCAGCCCCACGACATGTCAACACTCTCACTTCTCGACCTTGGGTTCTCTATTACCAGCTTTCTGTCCCCTCCTGCCTTTTTGTCCTTGCTCCTGTACTGGTGTGCCCATTCCTGCCTTCTCGTCCTTGTCCCTGTGCTGGTATGCCCATTTGGTCTTGTTTTGTTTTATGAGCCTGTCTAATCTTTGGCTGAAGGGCGAACCTTGGGAGTGACTTTATTACTGAGCTATAAGGGTGTCCAGTGGCCATAATCTCGGGGTTTCTCCAATGTCAGACCAGTAAGTTTGGTCTTTTTTTTTTTTGTGAGTTAGAATTTTGTTCTACAGTTTTCTCCATCTCTGTCTAGGACCCTCTATTGTGATCCCTGTCAGAGCAGTTGGTGGTTGTAGCCATGGTTTGATTTCTTGACTGTTGCTTCCACAGGCATTGATTGTGGATCCAAGTAAAGTGAAATACTTGACAGCTTCAGTCTTTTTTCCATTTATCATGATGTTGCTTGTTGGTTCAGTTGTGAGGATTTTTGGTTTATGTTGAGGTGTAATCAGTACTGAAAGTCTGTTGCCTTTGATCTTCATCAGTAAGTGCTTGAAGTCCTCTTCGCTTTCAGCAAGCAAAGTTGTGTCATCTGCATATCTCAGGTTTTTCATGATTCTTCCTCCAGTCCCAGTGCTGTGTTCTTCATATAGTCTGGCTTCTCAGATTGTATGCTTGTATGCTCAGTGTACAGATTGAATTAAGTATGGTGAAAGGATACAGCCCTGACTCACACCTTTCCTGACTTTAAACCATGCAGTATCTCCTTGTTCTGTTTGAATGACTGCCTCTTGATTTATGTACAGTTTCCTTATGCGTACAATTAAGTATTCTGGAATTCCATTTCTTCGCAGTGTTATCCATAATCTGTTATGATCCACACAGTCAAATGCTTTGTACATAGTAGACACACTAAATGTTTGCTAACTGAACTTAAAATATTAGATTAAGCTGACACAGTGACTGGGTGGTTTTGCCATTTGGGCAAGATGGCTTTTCCTATTTTGAAAAAGGGAGAAAACAACTTTGTATAGAATACATTCTGAGAAAGCTATGTTTAATGACAGTTATTTTGCAAATTGTTGAGTGCTTACCATAATGTCTGGCACTATATAACTGGTACTCAAGGGATGAATGGATGAAAAAGTGGAAGGACAAAGAAATAGAAGAAAAGATGGTTTACCATTCTAGATAATTTTTAAAAAAATATTTATCTCATAAAGAAATCTTGTTTTCTGGGAACTTTTAAATATAGATGACTGTTTTTTTATAGGATGTTTTCATATGGCTGGAGATCATAAATCCCAATTAGAGAAACTGTAGCATCTAAAAAATAGGGAAAAATTATCTTAGAACTGTGTAATTGAGTAAAATTATTTGAAATATGTGCTTACCATTCTGAAGCTATATTGTGAGCAACAATAATTAATTTCCATTTATTATTTCTCTGATAACTTAATTCAGAAGTGAGAGTTATAAAATAGAAGTTTATAGGTCTTCCTCAAAGCTCTATACCCCAGAATTATTTTTGTAGAAGTTTTACTTTGAAATGCTAATCAGCAATGTAGTCTTCTATAGTAAATGGTATTTGTTAGAGATACAACTAAGATAACTTCCCAGAGTAGGAGATCTACAAAGAAAATTTATTCTGGGAGCCAGTATCATATTGTCTCAGGTTTTAGAAACACCTTAGTAAGCAAACATTTAAGATATACATGCCTCTTATCTTGTATATAAAAGACATCGCTACCGGTACTGTCAACATCAGGACTTTCAATTCTAGAATAATGGATTAATAACAATAATAGTTTCATATGGTCCAGTTATTGTGTTTGTGTTGTATAATTTAGATGTGATATTGAATTCTGAATTTTTTTTCCTTGAAATGTTTGTTCCTTATTTTTAAAGCACCCTATTTTAATATTTTGTTCTGCAACTGATAATATATCCTTAAGTGTTTGATAATTAGTTTCTGATTTTTTTTTTCTTTTGTGGTACTTGATACAAGCACTCTTATGTAGAAAATATTAGTACACAAAATAACTTTAGAAAATTGCTTGAAAAAGGAGGTTACACTAGAATCCAGTCTTCAATGGATTATTTAATTTCTAAGATTCCTTTACAATAGCTAAAGAGGAGCTGCATACATTACAAATGTGGGCATAAAGACTGTAGTTAATGTAAGAGGATTAGAAGATGTAAGAATATAGCAAGCATAGTAGGTAAATACTATGAAATTCAGGAATCACTTGAATTGCTCTTTTGTGAAGTCTAGTGACCAGGAAGTTTTGTTTGTGCTGTTTAGGTACTGGCTCTCTACGAGTTGTTATTCTGCATTACCACATTGATTCATTTAGTCAGGTGAAACTCAGCATGGTCAGAAAGTTTATCTCCCTCAGAAATTGTTCCTTCCCTTTTCTTTTTCTCTTAATGGCTCCATCATTCTCTCATTCAAACAAAATGAGGAGTTCTGCATGACACCCTCTTCTGTCCTTAGTCACATGTAGTCATTTGCCTGCAAATGCCCTTACTGCTTCTCTTTCCTCTCTAACCCATTCACCTCCTTTTCACACTTCCGTTCTTTTTGGTCAGTACCATTCCACTTGCTTCCACCCTCTAAGGTTTTTCTTAATATTGTCCACTGTAACTTCTTTCTCTGATTGAATAGCTTCATGGTACTGATTATACCTCTTTATGGCTTGATTCCACCACATGGGTGTCAGTTTGTTGTTCAGATACAACACTGGAAGCGCTCACTTGTCTATGCCAAGAAATTTGGAAGACAGTTACATGGCCAGCTGACTGGAAGAGATCCATATTTGTGCCCATTCCAAAGAAAGATAATCCAATGGAATGTGGAAATTATTGAACAATATCATTAGTATCTCATGCAAGCAAAATTTTGCTGAAGATCATTCAAAAATGGCTGCAGCCCTCCATTGACAGGGAACAGGGCTAGAAATTCAAGCCGGATTCAGAAGAGGATGTGGAACGAGGGATATTGCTGGTGTCAGATGCATATTGGCTGAAACTAGAGAATACCAGAAAGATGTTTACCTTTGTTTCATTGACGACACAAAGACATTTGACTGTGTGGATCATAACAAATTATGTATAACATTGCAAAGAACGGGAATTCCAGAACACTTAACTGTGCTCATGTGAAACCTGTACATAGATCAAGAAAGAGGCAGTCAACAATTTCCAAGGCCAACTCTTCAGACAAAGATTGGACTGGACTGTGGGACATAAAATGATACTCGTAAAGAGTGTGCGTCTTAGCTCAAGTAGGTACATGAGACTAAATGGGCAGCTTCTGTCTGGAGGTGAGATGAGAAGGCAGAGAAGGTTAGGAGCTGGTTGAATGGATGTGGGAAATCGGGTGGAAAGGAGGAGTGTGCTGTCACAGTATAGGGAGAGCAATTAGGGTCACATAACAATGTATATATGAATTTTTGTATGAGAGACTAACTTGAAATGTAAACTTCCGCATAAACTACAACAATAAAAAAAAAAAAGAGGCAGTAGTTCGTACAGAACAAGGGGATTCTGCGTGGTTTAAAATCAGGAAAAGTGCGCATCAGGGTTGTATCCTTTCACCATACTTAACTCTATGCTGAGCAAATAATCTGAGAAGGTGGCCTTTATTAAGAATGGAGCATCAGGGTTGAAGGAAGACTCATTTAAGAACTTGAAATATGCAGATGACACAACCTTGCTTGTCGAAAATGAAGACAACATGAAGCACTTAGTGATGATCAAAGACTGCTGCCTTCAGTATGGATTATACCTTAACATAAAGAAAACAGAAATCCTCACAAGTGGACCAATAAGCAACATCATGATAAACGGAGAAAAGATTGAAGTTTTCAAAGGTTTCATTTTACTTGGATCCACAAGCAACGCCCATGAAAACAGCAGTGAATAAATCAGATGACTTATTGCATTGGGCAAATCTGTTGCAAAAGACCTCTTTAAACTGTTAAAAAGCAAAGATGTCACTTTGAGGACTAAGGTGCGCCTGACCCAAGCCATAGTCTTTTCAGTAGCCTCATATGCATGCAAAAGCTGGCCAGTGAATAAGAAATACAGAAGAAGAATTAATGCATTTCAATTGTGGTGTTGGCAAAGGATTTTGAATATACCGTGAATTGCCAGAAGAACAACCAAATCATTATTGAAGGAAGTACAGCCAGAATGCTCCTTAGAAGCAAGGATGGTGAGACTTCATCTTACTTAGTTTGGACACATCATCAGGAAAGATCAATCGCTAGAAAAGGACATCATATTTGGTAAAGGGAAGGGTTGGTGAAAATAAGGGGAAACCCTCCCCTAGATAGATTGACACAATGGCTGCAAAGTGGCCTCAAATATAGCAACAGTTGTGAAGATGGCACAGGACCAGCAATGTTTTATTTGTTATACATAAGGTCACCATGAGTTGAAGCCAACTCAATGATAATTAACAAGAAGAACATGGCTTGATTCTTATACTTTTTTATGTTTGGCTCTATTACTAGAATATATACTTCTTGAAGTTAAGTACCATGTCCTTTACAGTTGTTTATCCTCTCCTGTGCTCACTTAGTCTACTGCATTTCACATAAAGGTCTACAATGCCTTATCAACAATTCTGAAATCTAAAACACTCTGAAAACCTAAGGTTATTTTTTATGTGTTTGGCACTATACTCATTCGGCAGGAAAACCTGTCTTGACATGACATGAGGCTATTTTATTTTGTTCTATTAAAAAACTGCTGCTTTTTGTAGATGATAAACAGTTGAATAGAAACAGTTTCATATCGTTCACCCTTAATTTTATTTAACCTACTTAATGACAATATGTATAGATTTTGGTATAAAAGTACTAATGAATGTTTTTATGGAAGCGTAATGTGTAATTAATGAAAATAACTAGTACATGAACCATTAGTATGTCAGAGGTACCTATATGGTGCAGAGTGTCTAAATTCTGGTGGTCTCTGAGGATCTTAAACTAAGGTTACCAAAAGTCCTGATTTGCCTGGGGCAGCACTAGTTTATATTTGCTGTCTAGTTTTAATAATAATGCACCCTAACACCCCCTCCCCTTTTCTCAAAAGAGTCCTGATTTGGACAATAAATTATATGGTCATCTTACCTATAGCAGATACCCCTGCAATAGATACTTCCATTATGGTGGGTGACTTTAATTAAGAATTATAGCTTCCAGTCTCGTGATGTAGCTCCTATAGTTCTTACAGTTGTGTGCTGTTGAGTCGATTCTGATTCATAGGGACCCTATAGGACACAGTAGAATTGCCCCATAGGGTTTCCTAGGCGGTAGTTGTTACCGGAGCAGATTGCCTGGCTTTTTCTTCTTGGGGCTGCTGGGTGGGTTCAAATTGCCAACCTTTTGGTTAGCAGCAAAACGCTTAACCATTGTGCCACCAGGGATTCTTGTTCTTCTTCTAGTCACGTACAACTTTTCTACTTGATCAGATTATTTATCAGGAGACAAGGCTCACTGAAAATTGCTGAGAAGCTGATATCTTTATTTTCTTTAGTTGGAGGTGGTTGTTGTTGTTGTTAGGTGCCGTCGAGTCAGTTCCAGCTCATAGCAACCCTATGTCCAACAGAACGAAACACCGCTGAGTCCTGCACCATTCTCACAATTGAGTTGGAGGTACTTAGAGTAAAAAAGGACATGGCAAGTAACAGTTACTAAGACAAAAAAGCTGTTACCATGGGTTTGGTAGCAAGTGCCTGTTGATTAAAAAGGCAATTACAGTTTGTGGAGTTCTTGAATTGATCATAGTATATGCAGAAATGGCTTTTTTCTAAAGTTATTTGAGATGTTGGCAATGGTGAAAATTATTTCTGTCCTCTGGCCCAGAATTTACATACCCTTGCTGTATAAAAAAAATGAGGCATTTCCAGAGACTAAAGTTAGTTCAAGACAATATTTTACATAATAATTTTGTAGCTCCCCTCTTACAATCTTAAACACAATCTAAGATTCTTTTTAGCTGTGTTGACTCCCGAGCATCAATGTCAGTGATTTCACTGGTCTTTGTGACCAGTGAGAATCAAGAACAGTCCTGGATGGGATCTCTCTACCTTTTTTTGAGTCCATTTGGTTAGTCATATAGGGATACAGCGGCTGTCCTCCCTAATGGAGTAGGGCAGTTGACATGGTGCCATAGGGAGGGTAGGACAAAGAATGATAAAAATGAGTCCTGGGGCCTGTTTAGAATTACTGGGTAGCAATTGGGAGTCACATTAAGGTAGTCCAAAAGAGGTTGGGAAAGGTGAAGGATATAAGCCTTATTTTGTTGGCTTTTCCTCTCTTGGCACACATTAGGGTAAAAAAATAACTCTCTTGATCTTTATTTTCTTGGGAAATCTGCTTCTTTACAGTAGTATTTGAAATGTGTTGAAATGTTACTATACATAGTTGTTTCTCAGTAGCTATATTTATTTATTTAAATCCCTCTTGTTAGAGTTTTGTCGTTCAGGTTGAAATATAAAGCCACAGTTTAAGACTCCTTTTGTTTCTTGGCAAAATTGGCAATTGTTTTAAAAATTCAAAAGTCTGGAAACAATTTGTTTAGAACATGAAAAAGGAAAATTATTGTTCTCCTAACTTTAATGAAACATTTTTTTTTCCTTTGCAGAATGAAATTAACATTGAAAATATGGTTAGTTCCATAGATCCTGAAAAACAAGATTCTCCTCCTCCAAAACCACCAAGGACCCGCAGGTATTGTATGTCATATTTTTTTTTGAAAGGATACTTTTATTTTATTCAGTGTTATTAAAGTGACAAATTTTGAATGTTTCTAAGTTATTTTCATAACTTTTATTACCATTCTTTTGTTTAGGACTCTACCTACTTTTAATATAATAGACTTAGCTATAATAGCTGTCATTTATCAACTTATTTAAAAAAAGATGAACATTCTTACAATATCCTTTGCAGTTGCCTTGTTGAAGGGGATGCTAAGGAAGAAATACTGCAGCCGCCAGAACCTCACCCAGTGCCACCCATCTTGACACCTTCTCCCCCTTCAGCTTTTCCGACAGTCACTACAGTGTGGCAGGACAATGACAGATATCATCCAAAACCAGTGTTGCACATGGTTTCATCGGAACAACATTCAACAGATCTTAACAGAAACTATAATAAATCACCAGAACTTCCAGGGAAAAATGAGTCAACTATTGAACAGACAGAGAGAAAATTGGAGCGAAATTTAAGCTTTGAAATTAAGAAGGTGCCTCTCCAAGAGGGACCAAAAAGCTTTGATGGGAACACACTCTTGAATAGGGGACATGCAATTAAAATTAAATCTGCTTCACCTTGTATAATTGATAAGATCTCTAAGCCACAAGAACTGAGTGCAGGGGATTTAAAAGTTGATGATATTTCTCAGAATTCTTGTGTGGACTGCAGTATAACACAGTCAGATAAAGGCCCAGCTACTCCATCAGAAGAAACACAGAAGAATTCAGGCACACCCCCAAGGCCAGACTGTTTGCCTCTTGATGAGAAAGGACATGCAATGTGGTCATTTCATGGACCTGAAAATGCCCTACTCATGCCTGATTCCTCTGAAGACAAATCCTCTGATATCCATTGTCAAACTGTTAAAACTCTGAGTTTAACACCAAGCCCTACAACACAAGTTGAACCCCATGATCTTGTAGATCATCACAACAGTTCACCTCTATTCAGAACACCCCTCAGTTTTACTAATCCTCTTCACTCGGATGACTCAGACTCGGATGAAGGGAACTCTGATGGTGCTGTTACCAAGAATAAAACTAATATTTCTATAGCAAGTGCCACAGTTTCTGCTGCCACTGGTGCTGAAAGCATTTCTACTAGAAAAGTATTGCCGATGTCCATTGCTAGACATGATATAGCAGGAACCATACATTCAGGTGCTGAAAAAGGTAATAATAATATCTAATGCTTAAATATCTTTACTATGTGCCAGTCGCTTTCCTAAGCACTTTACCTGTATTAATTTATTTTTTATTCCACACTACCCTAGAACCTACAGCAAAGTTTAGTTTTTTTAGATATTTTTAATAAGTTTTTTTTGTTGTTACCTTAATTTGATCACATTGTGTTACTGATTTTGTTTCTGAAATTGTTGTAACTGAGAAATTTCTTTCCTTTTTCTTCCATGTTATAGCTTTTAGTATTTTACATGGATCAAAAATTTATCTAATTGAATAGTTAGAAATAATTTACGAAAGGTAGAGTCACTTTGAAGTAATGGTGACACAAATACTGTAGAATGGTTTGGTTGGCCATTTAATTTCATCCCTATTTCTCACAAATTCCTCGTTAGTCATCTTGTTTTGCTACCTTTAATTACAAAATACCTTTGTTTAACTCTCCTCACAAATGCTTCCAATAAGGCTGCTTTCAGTCTTGAATTTAAACAAGGAGCACTATTGTAGCTACTTAACAGAATATGGAAAGTTTAATTCATTCAGTGGTGAATGGCATATATACATACATAGTCACCAAGCTATTATTTAATTAATGACTATCTTCTTTAAGCAGCTTTAGTATTTGAAGATAATGTGTGAGCTCAGTGTGGTTATCAGTGGTCACTTACCTGTCAGTGAACTTTGACAGTGACACAGAGTGGCATTTATTTACAAGATACAGGCAAAATAAATACTGTGACCTTGAAAAATGTCTTTCAATTTCTATCTCTGGTTCAATTGAATACCACCCATACTGTAGTGTCTTGATTTTGTCCAACTCACAATACTGCATGTTTTGTCTTAAAAATGTATCTGATAGAATAGATAGAGTATAAGCTAGTATCTTAAATTTATAAAATTCTGTGTTTTATTTAAAGGATCTTCAGAATGGAATAGTTACCACAGGAAATATTGCTTTATTAGTTTAACATAATTTTAAATTGTTAGTATGTTTTTCTGCCTCAACTTTAAAGTTTAAAAAATACTGCCAGCTGTAAGTACACAAGAAAATGTGTAGACAAGAAATTTTCATTTTGGGCTTTTTTAGTTATATCAGTCATATGTCTTATACCTAGGAAATTTTTTTTTAACCATTACTAGAAATAGAATTTGGTGAGGGCAGGAAAGATGCATGATATGGTATGCTTATTAAAAGTTATTGTCACAAGACCAGTCTTTTGGTGATTCCAGAAAGTCCCTTTAAAATAAAACATACTATACAGTAATCAGCTCACTTCTGTTCTCTTATTTTATTTGTATTTCAAAGCAAAGATAGTTGTTAATGTGATTTCTGGTTTCTTTACAGTCTTCCTTAACTATGCTAAATGAATTTGGTATTAGCTGAAGATTTTTCTCTATATATGTTCTTTTCTGCATTATAACTACAAGCAGTCCTATTTTTAATGTGTCAATAATTATTTACCATGTGAATAAACATGAGCACAAGAATTACAGGTTTGTTCTTTTTTTTTTTAAAGAACTTGGTAGTGAGTTAACTGAGTAATTTTCTATTGATAATCTGAAACAACCTTTGCATAAGGTACTCATTACCATTGAGTCGATTCCAACCCATAGCTACCCTATAGGACAGAGCAGAACTGCCCTATAGGGTTTCTAGGAAACCCTGGTGGGGTAGTGCTTAAGAGCTATGGCTGCTAACCAAAAGGTCGGTAGTTCAAATCCACCAGGTGCTGCTTGGAAGCCCTATGGGGCAGTTCTTCTCTGTCCTATAGGGTTGCTATGAGTTGGAATCGACTCAATGGCAACAGGTTTGGTTTTCTATAGGGTTTCTAAGGTTATAATCTTTACAGAAGCAGACTGCCACATCTTTATCCCGAAGAGTGGCTGGTGGGTATAAATAGCTAACCTTTCAGTTAGCAGCCGAGCACTTTAACCACTGTGCCACCAGGGCTCCTTTGCGTAGTATCACCTGACAGATATTCCTGGTTGCGAATTCAGATTTTGATCTTTATTTAGGTCTCCTGAAAGATTCCCCAAATTTGGCTACATAGGCCCCTACTCAGTGTATGATATATAAAAGCCTATGTAAAATGTGCCGTCTCTGATAGGATAACTTCTAAAACAGAAGTCTACAACGTAGTTAAGGCCATCTAGAGATTCAAGGAGAAACAATCAGTTAAGAAGCAAGGGCCATAGTTAGAAAATGTCGATGAGAAGAAAGGTACAGAGTTTCCAAAATGAATACTTAATGTAAATGAGCAAGACTGCCCTTGCTGATTTGTTCACTCAATTAAGAAATGGTATCACAAGGCCAAGATTATGGGCCCCTTGTTTCCAGTAACCATCTTTTCACTATGAGGTGTTAAAAACGAGAGAGCAAGAAGTATGCTAATGGATCAGACTGCCACTGCTCTTGGAAAAGGTAGATAGTTCTTTGATGGCTTAATTTTTTTATACGCAAGAGAGAGTTACTCTTGGTAGGTATAAAAAGTATAGGACTAGAACTCTTGTCTCAGTAGGACCCAGAGGCTGCATTTTCTTGTGTCTCTGGTTCAATAAATGTAGGAGGGGAAGAGCAATCATACCTGGTTCATGCTTGTTGAAAACTGAAAAGGCTTTACTTGATTTTCAGTCTCTTTTTGGTGAAATAGCAGGGCATTATGGCAAGATTGTTCAGTTTTATATGTTTGTTCATGTTTTAGAGAGAGCAGTTGGCAAGGTCCTGACAAAATAATCTAGGACCCACACCTTCCCTAATGTTTAAGAGTCCACACACAGAATTGTATCCTTATGTCGTCTTTTATCCCAGTGGAAAACGCTAGTGAAAAGATCTGATAAACTCATTCACCTTAAACCATAATAAGGCTAACTGATGAGGCTTACTTAATGTGTTTTCTTTTCTAAGAGCTAATTTTGTTTTTACTAATTAAAGGCTTTTATATGACTTGAGTTAGTATTATCAAAGTATGCTAATGTTCACAAGATTTTAGGCAATAAACAAAAGAACGTTAAAATTTTTTAAATAATTTTACGTGTTTTAGAAAGATAGCTAGCACTTCAAATCTTATTTCACAGTTATACTGTTTAAAACTTGACTGAAGTACATAGTTACTTTAAATTCCATTCATTTTTAATTTATCAGGTAAATAGGAAATATGGTATATACTATGGCAAAGATCATGAAGGAGTTAAGCAGTTAAATCCATTTTGGCAGATACTGGCTTAAGTCAAATGACCAAAGCTTTCATTTATGGATTCAAAGCATCATCAGCAAGCATAGTCAGTCACTTGGCCTGCTGCCTTCTCTACTGAAGACTGTCCTAAGGACAGTCTGGTTAATGACTGGAGGCTATCACAGGAGAGTCCTTTTCACTATGCAGTAGTAATGAAGTTCATTCTTCTCTGCTCAAAAAGCTGTATAATATTTCTTGAAAACAAGGGTTTCTTGGTTTTTCTTACATTTTTAAAACTGATTTTCTTAGATACTTGTCACAAGGATTTTTAGAATGTCAGTAAAGCTCATTTTTAATAATTTGTCTAAATTTTATGTATTTATTTAGATGTTGATGTTAGTGAAGATTCTCCCCCTCCCCTACCTGAAAGAACTCCTGAATCTTTTGTGTTAGCAAGTGAACACAGTGAGTATCTCATCTGCTTTCACATTTACTTCCTACTCTAATAATAAACTCTGAAAAACGTGGCTGATTTTAATCTAGTAGCTATTGAGCTACATAATTAAATTCAAAAGCAGGTCTGAATTGGTATTGACAAACATTTTTAATGCCTTGTACAAAAAATACTTTAAAATGGTATTTTTTATTTGATAAGATTGCTAAAATGGCTACTACATTTATGTTAGGTACTAGAATCCAGTTCAGTGCCATTATAAATGTATTTGCAGTTTGGTGTCTTTCAAGTTATTAAAAGTAGCACATATTTATGGAAAGATAATAATTCCTTTACTTGGTGCCAGTTTAGGTAAGTAAAAATTTTAGTTGGGTTGTGGGTGATGTATCACTTGATTGGTGTTAAATGGCCACTAAAGTATCAGTGAGAACTGGGAGAAAGTGATCATAATTCAAAGCACTGATAATATAATTCTCCCCACCCCACCCTCCAAAAGGAGTACAGAAACAGCTTTAATGCATTTGCAGTGTCTCTTGCTCAGTGTGGGTGCTCACTGAGTCCCTGTCCAGGATGAGGACTTTGTATATGTGTGTTTAGCTAGTATTATTACTACAGTTTATTTTTAAGCTTCTTCAAAAAGACTTACTTTTCTAATCTTAGTTACATTTCACCAATAGTTTATTAATTTTAATTGATTTTAAGAATGTTTAAAACTGAAGCATTATACATCTATAGATGATGTCACATCTGTAGATTACAACGAGCAAATAAAAGCCCTGATGACTGAATTAATTTCGTTAAAATTTTAAGAAAGGAGATTTAAAACAATTTTCTTGAAACAATAAAAACTAGAAAATTTTTTAATGGAAGTGCTAGTTTCTAGAAAGCTGTGGGGTCAGTTTTTGTATATTACTTTAATGCAAAGAAATTTCAAGAATTAAAGATGTTAATTGTAATTATAAAATTTCCTTTTTCTCAGATACATCTGTAAGAGCTGAATGGAGTGAACTTCAAAGTCAGAAACAGTCTGAACAAAAAAAATCTGAAGTGAGTCCTTTTGGGATTGGAACAGCAATAATTTAATATTTTTGCTCTTTTGTTATCTTACAGTTATTACAATAACTATTACTTTAAGACCATTACATATAGTTTATAATTTTTTTTCCATTTTTTTAAATTGTACTTTAGGTAAAGGTTTACAGAGCAAATTAGTTTCTCATTAACAATTAATATACATACTGTTGTGTGACACTGGTTGCCAACCCCACGACATGTTAACACTCTCTCCTTCTCAACCTTGGGTTCCCTGTTACCAGCTTTCCTGTACCCTCCTGCCGCCTTGTCCTTGCCCCTGAGCTGGTGTGCCCATTTTGTTTTATAGGCCTGTCTAATTTTTGGCTGAAGGGTAAACCTTCAGTGACTTCGGTACTGGGTTAACAGGGTGTACGAGGGCCATACTCTCGGGGTTTCTCCAGTCTGTCAGGCCAGTAAGTCTGGTCTTTTTTTGTGAGTTCGAATTTTGTTCTACATTTTTCTCCAGCTCTGTCTGGGGCCCTCTACTGTGATCCCTGTCAGAGCAGTCGGTAATGGTAGCCAGGCACCATCTAGTTGTGTTGGACTCAGTTTGGTGAACGCTGTGGTAGCTGTGGTCCGTTAGTCCTTTGGACTAATCTTTCCCTTGGTCTTTGGTTTTCTTCATGTATAGTTTATAATTTTTGATCAGTGTTTCTGGTACTAATGTTTGAGATGGAAAGCCTATATAAAATGTAGGATCTGAAATTTTTAATAAGGGTAACATGAAAAGCTGCTTTTGAAATTTGTAAATTATGCCATGTTCCAAATCATTTCAGAGATATGAATGGAACAGGAGTTACTGTTTTCAAGGTTATAGTACTTTCCTAGGTTTTGTTCCACTCATTATAATACTAGGCACAAAGTTCCTCCTTTTGGTTATTCTGGCTATCTGAGGTTTTTGTCCCTAGTCAGGAAAAGTTTTGGTAGCTAAATATTTGGCCATGGGAAATACCATTTTTCCTCAGCATTAACATTTTTCATACTTTTCCCCACATTTTAATATCTCTAAAATTGGGATACATCTTATAGTTGATAAAAACATTGTGATATAGTTTAATTGATGTATAAAATAGTGGTAACTTATAATAATGATATATCTTATCATCTATGGTATCATAATTTGATGAGATATGGTAGATGGCTGGCAAAATGTTACTGTGTGTATGTTCTTTGGTACAGTAGTTCCTGCTTTTTCGGTTTCTATCTAGAAGGGAAAAGGAACTCTCCTGTTCCTTTCTCAGTATAAATCAGCATAACATTTAAAAATTTTAAGCCTGATTGAAAACATCATTGTTTTCTTTCCCTCTTACACTGAGAATCTTGATACACCTGCCTTGATTTCTTGGGATATATATCCACAACCCAGTATGGGTAGATATCCAAACTTAGTTTTCTATTATTTGTACATAAAAGGAGGAGTGTATTGTAATAGCTATTAAATGTCTTCCTTATAGGGCTTGATAACCTCTGGAAATGAAAAATGTGGTAAGTGATTAAAGATTTTCTTTTTCCTATAGAATATAGATTAATTTCCATAAAATTGTATATCTCATAGTACACACTATCTGGTTATCTCTGTATGTGAAATATGTAGGACAACTCTTCTGAAAGGTGAAGTATGTGTACTGTGTTGTTGTTATTGTTGTTAGGTGTCATTGAGTTGGTTCCGACTCATAGCGACCCTATGTACAACAGAATGAAACACTGCCCGGTCCCACACCATCAAAGTATGTAGTATAATTCCTCCAAATTAATTAGTACTACCAGGTATTATTATTGATCTGGAAAATAATGGGAGCATTTATTTATCCAGCTAATGGGAAAGTAGTTACTTTTTAAATATTTTAAAATATTTTCTTGCATTTTATTGTCTGTTGTTATAAAAACACTTAGGAGCTAGATCCTGACAGTGGGTAGCTATTTGAATAAATGCCCCGTATTAACCTAGATGATTGAATTGGGTTCATAATAATCAATTGTTTTGGAAATCAAAGTCCTTTTTAGGACTTTTACATTTATTTCTGAAGACTAATAAGATTATGTAGTTCTAATTAGTGTTACAATGCCAAGTTAGAAATTTTTCTGCCACATTACTATTACTATCATAGTAAAATAGGTCGTTATTATTTTTATAAATCAGTGGCCATGTAAGTAGCTCATCAAACAGCCTATACAGTTCCTTCAATTCATCTTTTGTCTCTGCCCTCATCCTCCATTTTGGATCTATTCCATGATCACACCCTGGATCTACCATACCATTTTATTTTATTCTTTGGGATTGCTGGGTGCTGCTGGGGAACATCACTCAGTTTTACAGATTGAACCTACAATTCTAGGTCTTTATCCAAAGTGAAGTCCTACACATTGCTGGTAATCTTATATGTTCTAGTTGGTAACATTTCTGTCTCCCCTGAGTTTTCCAAACCTTAATTTTCTTCTAAAATCATCAGCCCCACTAACTCTTGGTCAGAGATAACCTGTATTTCACTGAGAGAATTGAGGCCTTTAGACCAGATCTTCGTTACTTCGTAGAAGCTGGCCCTGAATACCTCAGACAACCTCTAGTTTAATCTTGATGCCCTTCCTCTGGCTCCCCGTTGTATGCTGCGTGTAATTTAATTATAAAACTTAATCACACTACTGTATTAATTTATGTAGTTGGCAAACTGCAGCCCACTGGCCAGATCTTGCCCTTGGCTTGTTGTTGTTTGGCCCTTGAGCTGAGAATGTTTTTTTACATTTTTAAAGAGTTGTTGGAAACAAAAACAAACAAAAATCAAAGATAATGTGACAGAGCCGATATGTGGACTGCAAAGCCTAAAATATTTACTCTTTAGTCCTTTATAGCTGCTGGAGCCCTGGTAGCACAGTAGTTAAGCACTCATCTGGTAACTGAAAGGTCAGTGGTTCAAACCCATCAGCCACTCTGCGAGAGAAAGATGTGGCGGTTTGCTCTTGTAGAGATTACGGCCTTAGAAACCCTATGAGAACAGTTCTGCTCTGTCCTCTGGGGTCACTATGAGTCGGACGCAACTCGATGGGAATGGTTTTTGTTTGTTTTAGCCCTTTACAGAAAAAGGTTGCTGATCCCTGACTATACTACAAGCACCTGGAGGACAAGGACCATGTTTTATTTGACTTGTATTCCAAGTGTCCAGAAAGTTTCCATACAGCGGTGTAGGGGACTTGATAAAGGTTGTGAAAAATGCAAGATCATAGTAGTTAACTTCTTAGAATTATTCCATACAAAATGTATCATTTTAACTTTAAATTTAGTGACCAATAATTATTTGATTCCATTTTCAAATATAAAAAGTTATCAATAAAAATAAAACAAACAAAAAAAACCTCCATTGCTGTTGAGTTGATTCTGACTATAGCGACCCTATAGGATAGAGTAGAACTGCCCCATAGGGTTCCAAGGAGTGACCAGTGGATTCAAACTGTCGACCTTTTTGGTTAGCAGCCAAGCTCTTAACCATGTGCCACCAGGGCTCCATCAGTAGTGCTAGGAGTGGATAAAAACCAAACCAAATCCGCCGCCCTTGAGTTAATTCCGACTCATAACGACCCTGTAGGATAGAGAAGAACTGCCCCATAGAGTTTCTAAGGCTGTAATCTTTATGGGATCAGACTGCTACATCTTTTCTCTTGTAGAGTGGATGGTGGGTTTGAACCACTGACCTTTTGGTTAGCAACCAGGCTCTTAACCACTGCTCCACCAGAGCTCCTTAGCAATGGATATAAACTCTTAAAATAATTACTACATGTAGGGGCCAATAAGTACTTAACTATGAACTTGTTTGTCATTGATTTCCATATAAAGACATTTCAGTTGCAGTTATTACCTTAGAACACATGTATATAGTATAACTATTTCAAGAAAACATAATATGCCGAGACCCAGGTTTATTATATAAAGGTAACGGCATAATGAGATTCTTCACATTGCTGAAGTACTCACTGCAGATTTCTAGGTGCCCTCAAGAGCACCTAACACGATTCCTGGGCCTCTAGAATTGATACCCAAGAGAGAAAACTTGCTCTTTAACTCATTGCCAACATTAAAACAATTAGTTTGTTCTGTGTATGGTGCTGGGAAACATTATATTCTGCAAATGATAATGATTAACAAGGGCTTTGTTGTACAATTTAGATCATCCAGCAGGAGGCGTTCACACGGTGACTTATATAGACTGCCCACCTACTTTCAGTGACAAGAAAGAGCAAATATCATTAAGTCTGACAGAAGCCACAGATATTGGTAATATTTTTAATACATAATTTTAAAACTTCAAGTAGTTAATGCTGACAAGAATGAGAAAAGGCCATTCTTTGTGATTGTTCCAGGATTTCCTTAGAGCAAAGTTATCAGATTTTGTTCTATGATTTATTCAGGTTCTGAAATGACACTTGCCAAGAATAAAACATCTATGACCAAAGTTGATTAAAATTAATC
Source organism: Trichechus manatus latirostris (assembly GCF_000243295.1). Taxonomy (NCBI): domain Eukaryota; kingdom Metazoa; phylum Chordata; class Mammalia; order Sirenia; family Trichechidae; genus Trichechus; species Trichechus manatus. Next base: position 742,801 of record NW_004444216.1, read on the forward strand.
GTGAAATAATTTATTCTGTTCTACACTGAGATTAAAAACTCACTGTTGTTAATTGCTGTTGAAAACTAAAATCTAAAAAAACTGCAATACATAAGCAAATATTTTGTGTTGGACAGTAAAATATCTTAAATGTTTTTCGTACATTGTGATAGAATTAGCATATTACTTTTAAAGAAACTATTATTTTCAATTCCCCCAAACAAATTTACATTGGCCCTTTAGCTAAAAATGATTTCAGTTTTGTTTGGTTTAAATCCTAAATTCCTATGTGGAAATTTATTTGTTCCAGAAAATGAAGATGTTTGGATATGAGTTTGGTAGCTTAAAAATATGCTGAACGCTGACCAATTATTCTGGTGTTTTGACTATAGGTTTTGGTAATCGCTGTGGAAAACCCAAAGGACCAAGAGATCCACCTTCAGAATGGACATGATTCAGGGAGTTAAAAGACACTTTAAATTATACTGGAAAATTTAAGTGCCACTGAAATCCAGATTAGTATTCCATCTTAAAAATGTGGGACTAACAGCAGTGTAGATTGTTACCTTAAGATTTTTTTGCTGGGATGGTCTACCTGCCTATACTACACTTAGGAAAAAGTATTACATATGGTTTATTTTGTAACTTCAAGTATTACTGCCTTAATGTCTCTTAACCCTGTTACACGCTGCTTGTAGACATGTTAATATAGTAATACTTTTATGATAAACTGAGTTTAAGGACTACTCTTTTGCTAATGTTTTATCATGTATGCATTATTTTGTATTTGTACAGGGCAAGTAGGTATATAATTTGATAAAGTTGCAGTCATAAAATATTATTAACAGAAGATGTAAGAAATTTCTGCATGGTCTAAATTTTTGTGTACCTTATTTGTAAATTATTTGCCCTGAAGTTTTAGAAAATAGTTTCTGAATTTAAAAATAGCTGGATTCATGCAGCCAGCATTGTAGGTTATCAGAAATCAAAGATTGTAATAATAATACATTTTGTAAATTGTAAGCAAAAGGTTATTTTTATATTATATACTGTCTAATTGTCCATCCTAATTGTCTTTGTTTTCATCTAGTCATGGAGATTCAGTAAGTGCCTTGGAACAATATTGAATTCTCTTAGCTTGTGTGTGTTACTTTAATATTTGAAGTCAACTGGGGTTAGAAGACTATTAAAATATATGTATGTTTCAGGTTATTTGACCTGCCATTAAAAAAAACAGAAACAATTTTATAGTGCCTACCTGTTGTCTTGGGTTTTCATTCTTCATTTTTAGGATATTAGACTTAATGTCAGTCTTCCTGCTGGCTTAGTCTTATTTTTAAGCTACTGACATGAGTGGGACTTAATCTCTTAATTAAGGAATAGGGAGCACCTTCTTCCTTATGGCTCTGCAATTCTAAATACTTTATCGTTGAGTCAGCCTTAGGTATTCTTATCATTATTAGTGTACCAAGATCCTAGTGGAACACCAGGCAGAGGTGAGGTTGGGAAAGAGGGACAGGTTTCTTCCCATCCCACATCTGGAACATAGGTCTTATAAATACCAAGTATGAATTTTGACACCACTGATTGATGTTAATGGAATTTTACTCTATCAATATTTTCCTTCTTTATACAAACAGTGAAAAAATTAGTTAGGATACTAAAGTGAGTAGAAAGGGGATGGTTGTGAAGGAGAAAACCATACTAGAATTTTGTATTAATTTTTTAAGCTAAATAGTCTTCATGTTGATACCTTAGAATTTCAAAGTTTTCTCATATATTTTGATCTTGATAAGGAAATGAGAATACGGTGGACCCTTGACATTCAAAAGACACACCCTAATAGCATATCATTTTCCTAATAAAATTTAAACTTAAATAAAAATCTAGTCCTTTCACAAATTTGATGATTTGTATAATATGGCACTGAAATCATCTTTATAAAGATTTTTTGGTTGGGAATTTGTTGCTTGAAACACCTTCACTGAAGTATAACATGTATTCAGAAGGGTGAAAACTAATATTAATCATCACAAAGTATACATATCATGTGGATATAACCACTGCCTAGATCAAAGCAATAAACGTTATCAGCTCCTGAGAAACTTCCCCCTCGTGCTTCTGGGACTCCTTTGTTATTATATGTGTAGTAATCATTTGTTCATTTTTCATTGCTCTAAAGTTTTGCATTGTGTGAATATACCATAATTTGCCTGTTCTGTTATTAATATATATTTGGTTGTTTTGGTTTTCGAAATTACAAAGTATGCTGTAGTGAATATTTCTGAATGTGTCTTGGTGTACATATGTATATTTTCCGTTGGGTATATATCAAGGCTTAGGACTTTAGTTTATTGGGTATGTGCATATATTCAGCTTTAGTAGACACTGCCAAACCTTTTTCCAAAGTTGCAGTTCTAATTGTTCCGTATCCTTGTCAACCCTTGCTATTAATAGTAGTTCTCATTTTAGCTATTTTATATCACAGTTGTATTGCATTGTGATTTGAATATATATTTTTACCTAATGATTATAGTTGAACACCTTTTCATGTGTTTCTGGACATGTGGAGATCCTGTTTTGTGAACTGCCTGTTCAAGTCTCAAGCAGATATTGTTTGGCTTATCTGCTAAAACTGAATGTATACATACCCTATAGTCTGGCAATTCTGTACCTGTTTTTTTATGGGTTATCTGACCTTTTCTTATTGATTTATTGGAATTATTAATATATTCTGCATTTTGACCCTTGTGGGTTTGCCTATGGTTTGCCTTTTCACTCTATTAATGGTGTCTTTTGATAAATAGGAGTTTCTAGATTTAATTTAGTCCCAAGTTATCAACCACCATTTATTGAGAAAGCTGTCCTTTCTCCACTGTTCTATCAGATATCCATTTATATGTGGGTCAGTTTCTGGATTTTTCTCTATTCAATTACCTAGCCTTATGATGATATTTTAAATTCTGCCTTTTTACAGCTTTTGCTTTCTCCCACTGATTAATTTTTATACTGCCTGGAACACTTGATGAAACAGTTATTCACTTTTATTTTTCTATATAAAGCGTGTAATAAACTCAGTTGTATCTGAATAAGTCACTGCCAAATTCATCCTGCCTCTTTATCCACAACTACTCCTTGTAGCTAAGGCTACAAAGACCCTTAGATTGCCCCTTTTCCATCACAACCACTATTAGTTGGCTTCTTTTGGGAAGCCATTTTTCATAAATAGTATTTTTCAGTTTTTGGAAATTTTCTCCATATATTGATAACAGAGAGCAATAAAGCTAGAGTTATATGTCAGTGCTGAACTAGGCTAAGTGACTTCCTCACATATAAAATAGCCTCATAGGTCATATGGTTAAGAGTTTAGCCTGAGCAAAATTACATAACTATATGTTCTAAACTCCTGGGGTCACTTAAAAAGAGTTGAAACTGTGAATGTTAAATTATCGAATGTGAAGGGTTTAGTGCATATGTTTGTCTTTTTATCTTCTGAGATTAAATTTATCATACGAGAATTCCTGCTGTTGTTTAGATGACTGAGTGAAAAGGGGAAGGTCTCTTAGTTCCCAGGATTCTGTCTTGGAAAGGAAAAAATCAGTTTTGAATTATGCTGTGTTTCAGATAACTAGTGTATCCAGCATCCAGAAGGTGATGTCCTATCCACAGGTGTAAATACGGTAGCCACCCCACCCCAAACCCCAACCCCATCTGCAGTTTCGCTTTCCATGGTTTCAGTTATCCGCGGTCCAAAAATGTTAAATGAGTAGCTTGATGAAATCTCGTGCCATCCTGCCCAGGGACCACATTCACATAAGTTATTACAGTATATTGTTATGTTTGTTCTGTTTTGTTATTACTAGTTATTGTTGTTAATCTCTTACTGTACCTAATTTATAAATTAAACTATCATAGGTATGTATATATAGGACAAAACATAGTATATATAGGGTTTGGTACTATCCGTGGTTTCAGCCATCCACGGGGGGGTGGGGTTTGGAACGTAACCCCTGCGGATCAGGGGAGACTACTGTACATATATGTAGCTAAAAGGAGTGTCTGGGCTGGAGATCAAGATTAGGGCATGTTGAAACTGAGTTTACACAAAAACTCCAGGGAGAATAAATAATTTGATATTTAAGTGAATTTTCACATTTATATAATAAATCTTTACATTTGTTTTTAAAACATGATATAGGTTATACACGGACACTGTATCCCCTATCTCCCTGGCCAGACATCTGATTCATCCTGTGCTTCAGGTTCAGGTCCCTTCAATCCACCCTCTGCATTACCACTGGACAGATCTTCTAAAATACTAGTCTGATCTACCCTTGCCTTTTTTCTAATGACTTCCCACTAAAAATCTTTAACGGTTCTTCATTGCTATGGTAGTGTTTCTTAAAAATGTATGCTACCTTAAAATTTGAGTTTCAGGGCCCTAGTCTGGACCTGAATTAAAATGGGGCTAGGGAATTTGTGTTTTAGACTAGCATCATAGAAGATTCTGGTACATAATGAAGTTAGAGAACCAGGCCTAGAAGATCAAGTCCAAACTCCTTAGAGCATGTTAGACTCCATACACTATCCCCAAGATCTGTCTACTGGGGATAGACAGATCCAGCCATGATAACTAATTACAGTTTTTCTGAACTATGCCTTAGTCAAACTGTACCCTCAGTCATGAGTGCCTTTTCTTGTCCTTGTTCTTTTGAGCTCTACTCATCTGTCAAGACTTGGTTCAAGTGTTATTTCCTCTGTTAAACCCCTCATTTTGTCCTGCCTCCCACCAAGTCAGTCAAATGTTTCCTCTTTGTGCCTATGCTATACATTATTCATTTATACTTGTACTTATTTTCTTCTTAGACTTTGAGAGAAATGATCATGAAATTTAGTGAAAATGTTGGCATATATATGTACTTAACAAGCAGCTAAATGTGTGAAGTTGAATATATAATTTTTGTAAATACTGTCCTGACAGAGTAGAAAATAAAAGTCTTGAATAAATGAATCCAAGACCGTAGCCTATGTTAAGGTAGCTATAACATAAACTAGTTTTGACTTACATTCCCCTTCAATTAAGCCTTTGTAGTTTTCATTTAATACCTCTTGCTATATGGTTTAAAGTGCCAACATACACTCATGGAATGAAACTTAACATAGGTTGTTTATATACTTGTAGCTGCTCCTGGAGTTGGCTCATAAGCACAGAGTGGTCAGATACATCATCCACTATGAGTACTTCGCCAGGAATATATCCACTGTTTCCAAACTGTGTATATATGACTCTGTTCTAAAGACATCCATGTATATATATTAACCATTTCATATTATAAACTAAAAGGAGACAATTTCTTAACGTGAAGAGGGGGCAATAAAAGGAACTCTAATGCATTTTGCAGTCTGAAGCTTTTGAGAGAAATTCAAGTGAAGAATAAAATCTTAATTATATTTAGACTTAAAATGTGTTCTGATTTAAATATTTTTATTGAAATTCATCAAAATGAAATAATTTGATACTCCTGATTGCAATCGACGAGATCATTCTAGCTTAATCCTAAATACAGGATTAGATTAAATAATTCTGCTAGATTTGGGAAACTTCTTGTTGCTTTTGTTTTTTACTGATGTCTCCTAATTGGCTGCTTTTGGTGATGTTCTTTTAGATATCAAAAATTCAGATTCTATTATTAGCTTTCTAAATACTGAGATGTGAATTAGTTTCAATTTTTTAATACTGTGTTCTCTAATTTTGGATCTTTGGTACACAGCTCTTAAAGGCCAGAAGCTCATGTTTTCATTCTGCCAGATGGAGAATTGCAAAGGCTTTAATGAAGATTTTGGCACATATCCAGTCAATAAGCAGCCCTTGCGTATTCTGCTAAATGTGCAAATTAGATCTGGTTTTGCATATAAACTATTTTCTTTGCTGCAACCTGTTTCCTGTGCTATTTGTCCTCAAAGTGCACAAATCCTGCAAAATATGAAAATGCTCGATGTTTAGTTTGTAAGAAATTTAACCAGTGAAAAGCAGTTAACGCTTGGGTATCTCAGCGAAGTGGGATTCGAGGATGCGTTCTAAGCTACAACAAATCTGGGCTTTGTTGAATTAGTGGGGGAAGGGAATTCCAAAGATTCCAGCCATTTTTTAGAGATAACATGGCATATGTACTGTTAATGATGATTTAATGTAATAGCATTTGTGACTTGAGAATTCTTGCCAATATTTCAGAAAGAATATATTCTTTAGCTGCTACAGATGTATACTCAAATAACTAAGCATTAAAGAAAGAGAAAAATAGTTCTAAATTTCTCCTTCAGACATTGTTTTCCTGATTGAAAAATTCTTCAGTAGGATTAACAGTTTAACAGATACACAAATGTTCAGATTATCTGCGTATATATAATATTTTAAAGTACTGTGCCTTCTAAATTTTGCTTCTATATACATATAATCTTTTAGAATACTTCTAACACTTTCTAAAACTAAAATGTAAAAAAGCATTTAAATAATTTTCTGTATTAAATACAAAACCTAAGTACTTGGCATTTCTCATTGTATTTGAAGTCAGCACACAAAAATAACATTTTGTATGCACCTTCTATGCAAAATTTTAAAATACCAACCTAGGAATATTATATATGTCTTATAATTTGAAAGGTGTAGAGATTAGCTGAGATTAACATTAGGAAATTTTTGTAAGAATGAAAATTCTATATATACATGTTTCAATTACACATTTCATTGTTTCATAAAAGTGAAAAACAGATTATAGGGAATTTTCTATTGCCATTCAGAATAACAAATTATCCTTAGGATTTCCTCAAGCTCAAGTGTCTACTTAATTATTCCATGTAATAGAAATGTGAAGCTTCAATTCATATGTAAAAGTTTTAGATTTTCATTTGAATTCGCTTGCACTTAGGACCAAAAAGTTTTGAGTCTTTGACTAAGGATTTAAAGCATTGATAGTAGCAGTTCGAGTAGCTGTAAGGGTTGGAAAAAGCCCTGATGGCGCAGTGGTTAAGAGCTACGGCTGCTAACCAAAAGGTTGGCAGTTCGAATCCACCAGCTGTTCCTTGGAAATCTTACGAGACAGTGCTGCTCTGTCCTATAGGGTCACTGTGAGTCAGAATCGACCTACAGCAACAGGTTTTTAAGGGTTGGAACATCAACTAATTTTTCCCCATTCCACCAGAAGGGGGCAGCACACAAACCAAGAGGAAAATTTATAGGTCAAGAAAACCAGGACAGGCACTCAAGAAAATAAATAGCCGGAACGCATTTTTAGGCAGTTTCACTGTTTGGAAGCATTTATGAAGTCCCTAATGCCAAGGTAATCTGCCCCCATACACCACTTTACAAGATTCGTGAGCAAAACTTAAAGGTTATCATGTGCCCTCATGCAGACTTCAGGCCTATCTAATAAAAATTACTAACTAACCTTGCTGAATGCTTACTATGTGTCAGGCACTCTATTAATCTGTATACATATTATCTTACTTACTCCTCACAAAAGAAAAAAAAAATAGTGAGGTAGATAATATTCCTGTTGGTGACCTGAGAAATAGAAACTTTAGATAATTTTCCTTAAGTCACACAAAGCAAGTGGCAAAGCCAGAATTTAAACCTTGTTCTTACTTCAAAACCTTTTCTCTTAACCACTGACCCTACTACATGCCTCTAGATTTCAGAGGATCTAAGAGTGTAGGCTTTATAGAGGAAAAAACCTGTGTGCGCTAGTTAACTGACTAGGAAAGGGACTGGTTACTTAAGTCAAATGGCACTCCTAGGCATTAAAATATACAGCTTAAAAACGGATGAAGGCTATCTGCATGCTTTTCCTCACTGTCAACTTCTATCCTGCAGTAGGGTAATTCATAGGGTAAAATGTGATACCCCATTATGTGGAGGCAGAAGTGAGAACCTGAGATTTTTACCAGTTTGGTCAACCTTAATTTTACAGTCAACTTGATCAACAATTGTGGTACTGTGGTAGGTTAGCAATCATGGCCACTTATTTTGCAGCTCCTCCCTTGTATCTGGTTGGCCTTGTTTGACCAATAAAATGCAGCAGATGTGATTCTGGGCGGATTCTGGGTCTAGACCTTAAGAAACCCAGCTGCTTTAGTTTCTTGGGATCCTGCTGGCATGTAAAAGAAAAAAAAGTTGCTGTCGAGTGGATTCCGACTCATAGCAAATCCATGTATGTCAGAAAAGAATTGTGCTCCGTACGGTTTTCAATGGCTGACTTTTTGGAAGTATACTGCCAGGGATCTCTTCCAGAGCGGAGCTGGGTGAACTCAAACTTCCAGCCTTTTGTTTAGCAGCCAAGTGCGATAACGTTTGCACCAAGAAGCTCAGGCTAAATCACTTGATGAGAGATCACGCAGAGAGAGAGGCCCAGCTGTGTAGATGCCCTCTATATGGAGGAGAATCATTCAGCTGATCCCTCCTAACCCCCAAAATTGTGAGAAATAATAAAATGTTGTTTTAAGCCATTATGTTCTTCAGTAGTTTATTATGGAACAATGTATAACTGAAACAGTAAAGGAGAACAGAAAACATAATTAAATCTACAAATATTTAATGTAGATTCCACTTGTTTCCTATTTACTACTACTTTTCTAAACTGTTCATAGGTATAAAAAGGGCCCTTTGTGTTCTTTCAGGTTCCTGGGTGGCGCAAACGGTTTGCACTTGACTATTAATTGAAAGATTGGCAGTTCAAACTCACCCAATGGCGCTGTGGAAGAAGCCTGGTGATCTGCTTCCGTACAGATTACAGCCAAGAAAACCCTATAGTGCTCGGTTCCACTCTGTAACACGTGGGGGCACTATGAATCGGAATCAAACGACAATAGGTATGTGTTCTTTCTCTTTTCCTTCCCACAACACAAAAGTTGGTAATGTTGAACAGAGAAAATGTCAAAAGGCTGTAGCCAAAAGCCAAGGAATTTCCAAAGTCTTCAGTCAAACCTTAAATAATTAGAATGTACCTACTTGTTTCATAAAACTCTAAGAAACTTCCTGGTCTGGAAGAGCGCTAAAATAAAAGGAATACTAATAGTCCTTTTAGCAATTATATTCTTTCAGACTATAATGATACACATAATGATTTTTATTGTGAAAAGTCTTAAAGCCCATGGTTGGGAATTAGCACAGATTTAAACACATCTAAAATCCTTCCTTTTTTTCTGTGCCTCAAAACAGTTACTTGAGGATTTCAGATAAATAATGCTATATCCATTGTTTAGTTACTTATATAACAAATATTTCTATGGTACCAATGAAATAGGCACAATCTTTAATCTTCATTTTATAGATGAGGAAATAAAACTACAGAGAAGGTGAGGTTTCTTGTCCAAGATTACAATGCAGGGAAATTCTGATCCCTCAATACTGGATGAAGGATGCGGAGAGGAGGCAGAAATGGAGTTAGGTGATATTATATAGTCAAAAAACAGCTCCACTCAAAACAGTTTTCAAGTAACTATGAGAGCAGGGAGGCCTTAGAATGTCATTTGAGATCCATGATGTGGCTCCAATCTTTCTAGTATTATGTGCCACCACCACCTACTCCAACTTACCCTTCAGCTAGATAAGACTATACCTTAGCCCCTAAATATACCCCAGAATTTTATACTTTTGTGCTTTGATCATTTGTTCCCAACACCTACCTCCTGAACAGGACACCATCACCACCTCTTCCAAGTTTAAAAGTCGAGTTACCTTTAGTAACTTCCATAGTATTTTCTTCATAAAGCCTTCCTACTTCTCTGTCACTCCCTCGACCTCTGGCAGAATCAATTTCTCCTTCCACCAAGCCTCCTTACTGCTTGTATTCTATGCAGTTTTTTCCCCACATCATTTTAAATTTGTTTATAAAATGTATCTTCCACATTAGCTTGCAAGCTCCTTGAATGCCTAAACCAATTTTCTGCATGCCGTGTGGACTCAGATGCACATTAGTTGTAATTAAATCATCTGAATGGAGGTGGCACTTGGCAGGCTGATGATGGCACCCTTTCCAGACTTGATTCCTATTATATAAACTTAAGATAAAAGTAAAGATGACATTTCTGGTATTGCCCCAGGGCAGCGTCTGTTTCAGGGTAGAGAATAGCAATCTCACATCTTCAAGTCAGAAAATGTTACAGCAATTCCATATAAGCAAGAGTAGGGATGGAACAAAATGTAGAAGTACGAGATGCCAGCTCTAAACAGTTAACTTACCAACACATTATAGGTTGTTTACAAAGCACAAAGTTTAGTGGGAGACTAGCAATTACCATTTAATAAGCTCACTGTAGGCAGACAGCTCAAGTTCGCTGGGGCTGCAGTTCCCCAGCGGAGCTATTCATCCCTTTGATCAACTAATTACCACCTCTCCCCTTAGGCAGAATGCCATAATTTTCTTGAAAAAAGTGGGTTTTGGTGGATCATTTGTTGCAGAAACTATGCGGTTTGTCCTATAGAGTTTCCTGCACTCTGGATTTTGCTGTCTGCATCCTCATGATGGTATTAACATGTACCTCTATCCCTCTATTTCTTGTAAATTTGGTAGTTAGATCTAAAGGCCTTCGCAGATTCAAGTTTGATGTTTTGGGCAAGAATGCTTTATAGGTGCTGCTGTGTACTTCGTATTTGACCCATCAGGAAGTTCATAATGTCTATTGGTCTCAGGGGTCATATTGATTAGTGTGTTCAGATACTATTAGCTATTTGTTCTTTAAAAGTTCCCAATAGCCTTTCATCTAATGTCAATTCTCCTTTTAACATGCCTTCCTAGCCTTTTGTGTCTGGAAGGCTAAAAATGTATTTCTCAGACTCCCTTGCAGATGTGATTTATATTCCATCAACCAGAGACACTTGTGTATAATGAAGAATTTCGAATTAAGTGGGGGAGAGGCAGCTATGAGGCATCCTTTTTGATGTGGTGTATCATAGTGAAGGTGATGTGCTTCTGGAGCCAGTGGCTGTAGGAGTGGCTTTCTTATTCACAAGTGGCTTCCTGATCATGCCATGAGCAGCAGCCCTTTGACAGCCCACTTTATAGCAAGGATTTGCGAGTCACTCTTGAAGCTCAGCCTACAGGCTGTTTCTTCAACCCAGCCAATCATTTGTAATATACCACGTAATAAATCCTTTTCTGCTGAAATTAGTTAAGGTGTATTTTGTTCTTTGCCTCTGAACCCTGACTAATACATCTCTTCTAAGAAAAAGTATTGTCAGAATTCAGTTAACTTGTTAACAGTTTCCTGAGTTTGTAAAACAGACATTCTAGGAAGAAAAGCTTGTTTTAAAAAAATACAGAAATCACATTAGCTATCTCACATTCCCATTGTTGAAACCTTCTAAAAAGAAACTTAAGAAGTTCTTTTTAAACAGTTAAAATTTAATCCATGTTAAGAAAAATTGATCCATGTTCATTAATGAACATGATTTTACTGAAATGTAACTTAAATGTCTTAACAAAACTTTAATAATGTGAACTAGTTAAGGCATAAATCTTCCAAGTCTAACAAAAAGATTTTTATTTAGTATTTTATTATATAAATGTTCAAACAGAAAAATGGAAAGAACTGTACAGTGACCCATATACCATCATGTGGATTCTACAATTAATGTTTTTATATTTGCTTTATTTTATATCTGTCCATCTATATATCCATCTATTCGTCCATCAATCCATCTTATTTTCTGATACATTTAAAAGTAAGTTGCAAACATGAGCATACTTCAGCATAGCAAAAGAATCTTTTTTCAGGTATAGTATTTGGCCACTGGAGGGCTTCCAATGCCATAAAATACATTCAAATGTAAATCAGTTTGTAGTCCTAAGGTGTGACATTCTGGGGAAGGTCTAGGGATGGACTTGTGAGGGGTGTAAATGGCATCAGTTAGAATGAGAGACTCAGTCTGACATCCAGCAAGAAGTCTGCAGCCCCTTTTATCTTTATTCTCATAATTCCCTTTCCCCCTTTTACAGATTAATGAAGAGAAAACACATCACTGATTTCCTCTTCTTAAATGATATGTGCTATTGAAAGTAGCAATTCTTTAGATCAGAATCTCAGAAAACCTCAAGTCAGGATGTCGTATTTGGGGAAATGAGCTGATAGCATGAATTAAGTGTTTGTTAATTTGTTGATTGTTACTTTCCATGTGGACCGGGGCAGTTTGTTACTCTCAGCGAGAACAGGAGCAGTTTATTCCCAGCATGTAGAATACTTCCTGGCACACAGTACTCAATAAATATTTCCTGAATGAATGAGCGAATTCAAGTGCTTCATTCCAAATATAATCTCCACACACTTAATGTCATTACTAAATGAAGTTAAGACAGCTAGCTGGCTTTTCAGTGTTACAGGACGTCCAAGAAGATTATGTAGATAAGTTATCCTCTGAAAGTGAGAATTTTCTAGAGTGAGAGTAAAACATAAATACTAAGGGCACTTTTGTAAAGCCCCAGGTGTTTGTAAAGCTATGGGGTACTTTTTATTTTGCCACTTACCAGACTGGAAATATCATGAATCTGAGTGAAGAGGTTGAATGAGAAGATAATTGGAAAGTCAACTTTTAATTTCACTTTTCTGACAGCCATATTCAGCACTTGGTTTTATATTTCATTTATTTGTGTATCTCTTTCTTTCACTACTAGACTATAATATCCTGAAGGACAGTGGTTGTTTTACAGGCTTCGGTTTTCCCACAGTGCCTAAAGCCCAGTGCCAGAGTTGAGAACTCTGAATGACTGGGGAAGGACCAAACAACGCTCGTGACAAGTGGATGCTAATACTCTTCTTCTTTGAAATTGTCTTGCTGTTTGCTAGTTTCTAAGCATGGTTCTCCAGCCTCCTGAAAATCCTGGTATCTTCCCAGTAAATTCCTTTTTGCTGAAATTGGGTTCCACTGCTTACAACCAAAGAACTTGGACACAAGAAAACAAAGGCAGCCTGCTTCTTCCACTCTTCAGCAGTCTCTCCTGGTATCTCCATCTGATTCTTTCTTTCCAGTTTCCATCACAAAAATACTCCGAATCACTCAAACCTTAGTTTTTGAGACCCCCAAGCCCTAAATCCACAATTATACCAATTGTTAATGGGACAATCTCTGAAGGAAAAAATATGTGGAAGAAACCTTTTTATGGATTTAACATTTAATTTTTAATATGCTACTGAATTGCAACAAACGTGGAAATACCAGCTAAGACAGCCATAAATAAAGCAAAGCCAAGTGAGATCCAACATTTACGGTTGGTGTTAAATTGGATGAGTTTTCTCTATGTTAAAATAAGAGACAGATACTTTATAGGATTGTATTAAGGCATACATGTGAAAAAAGGAGGGAAGCAATTATTTTTGCTTTATTTGGCATTGGGCAGGATTCAGTTGGAACAAACTACATGTAATTTTACATGCCATGTTGTATAAAGAGGAAAAAAAAAACTTGGAGAGTGTTCAGAGAACAGCAACTGATTAAATGTTTGTGAAATTAGACTTATGAGAAATTGTTAAAACAACTGGGCATGTTCGGTCAAATGCAAGACATTCAGGCGTGATGAATGATTAACTACAACTATGTGAAGAGATGGTTTCCAAGTTTGAGGTTTAGGTTATTCTAAGTAACTGAGAACAAAAAGATAAATCATGGGATTAAGAAAAGAAAAGGCAAAAAAAAAAAAAAATTGCAATGGAAGTTAAAACATTAAATATTGTAAAAATGTTAAACTATAAAAGCTTAAGAAACTGATGACTAGAGTTTTAATTTGGAGTTTTGTATATGCTATTATTAAAACAATTCAATTTTATACTTAAATGATTTAGAAAATAGAAACATCTTTTGATGGATTACACTTTACAAGTAAAAATCATCAGACCAAGTGTGAAGAATGTTTTCAAGAAAAAATGGCACATTATTGGGCCATTTCTGGGACCCAGGTTAGGGAGAACTGAGAGAAGCTCTGGTATTGTCTGTCAGCTCCTGAATAAGAGTAGCTCGTCTGTGTATGTAGAGGGAACTGGCCTCTTGGGGTATATTCCTATTTAAGGATTCCCCAGGAATTCTCATGAAGAGATCCAGGATTCTCTCCAGAATGATCCTGAACAGTTAGTTACTCTTTTCCTCTGTCCAGTGGAAACATTTCCCTCTCTGAAGTATGTCCTGTTTTTTGGAGACCTTGTTGGGCAACGCATATAGACAGAAATATTTATTCTCCCGTTTACACTCTACCTCTTTTACATGCAAAGAGAAAGAGATGAAATGACAACGTTTGTATCACCTTCTTTTAAAGTTCTTCTATTAGTCTGAAACATGTTCTTAACTTAGATATTCTAATGGTAATCTCATTTTAGTGTTCTAGTCCCCTCTATAGAGCCCTGGTGGCGCAGTGGTTAAAAGCTTGGCTGCTAACCAAAAGATCGGCAGTTCGAATCCACCGCTGCTGCTTGGAAACCCTATGGGGCAGTTCTACTTTGTCCTGTAGGGTCGCTATAGGTCGGAATCAACACAACAGCAGTGGGTTTGGTTTTGGTATATGCTTGGCAGTTGAACCCTGAATCTATTTGCTTATCATACTGCTTCTTTTTTTCCCTTCAGCTTCCTTCCTTTTTCCCAGCTGGTCTTGAGATGTTATGTATATCCCACTACAACTTTAATTTCTTATCTAAAATCCTCCGGACAGTGGAATGGCATCACATGCCTATTTAACTCCATTAGCTCTCCCCTCATCATTCCCTAGGACTGGTCCACCACTCTGCTTCCTTGTAGAAGCTCTAATTCTTCCCTTCCCTTACGCCAGTTCCACAGCACCTCCCAACAACACACCTAATAAGAGTTAATGACTAGTCCACTTAATGCTGAGTTCTCATGGTTTTCATATACCATAAATAAGCCCAGATGCAAGCTATAAAAGTGGGTACCAGCTGCAATATCTTTGAGGATTACCATACCAGCAGCTTATGCTGAGAGAATAATATGGGCTTTCACAGAGCAAAGTCCTGGTAGCATATTCTGATGAAGTTGTTAACAAGATCAAAGTCCCAGACAGCACTCCAGCCAGTCAGGCATGTGGAAGGCCAAAACAGGTTACAATATTAAAGGATACCTGGCATTTATAACACATTTTACAACTGGTAAATCTAGGTGAAGAGTACTAATATGGGTATTCATTGCACTAATCTTTCAAATTTTCTGAAGACTTAAAATTTTCTGAAACAAATAGTTGGGAGAAAAATGTAATCTCTGAGCCTTGGTTTCTTGTTTATGCTCCTTCTTGCTAACTTGCTTCATTATACCTTTTTGATGTCTTTCTGATAGTAATTTTCTTGTCACTATTATATTATTACTACAGTGTATGCTTACTGGATAAATTAGATAAATCTTCAAAAAATAGAGAAATTTTTCACTGATTGAAAACCAGATACATTTTATTACAATTCTTGTACGCAAAGTCTTCTTTAAAAAGTTATTATATAATTAACTAGTTAACTCATTTTTAAAACTGTAGCTTACATCTGAATATGTAATGCATTCATATGACTTAAAAAAATTCAATAGATACAAAAGGATATACAATATAAGTTTCCCTCCTATACTTGTCCCCAGCCACCAGTTCTTCCCAGAGGCAACAACTGCTGTCAGTTCCGTGTGTATCCATCTTTTCAGAGACAGAAGAATTTGTTTTAAATTTAGTAAAAAGATATGAAGAGAGTCAAAAAAAAAAGGTGATATAGGAGAGACTGTTTCCAATGTTATGCCATAAGCATTTTAAATTTCCCCAAATCTATTTAACTTACATTTTTCCCTAGCAAAATATATTGTGAGGGCAAGTTCACAAAAAATGCTATACAACACTGGACATCTGATTTTTAAATGGGTAACACTGAATGACCATATCCAGTAGGATCAGTCACTTAACTGCTTGGGGGTGCATTTTTTTGCAGCCAGCACATCCTCCAGGCACACATACTGCACAGGAGCTGCAGCTACACTTTTTTTCATGGTTCAGTCAATAGTTGGTAACATCAGCCATTAAAAATGAACATAACAAATCATCTCATTTACACAGCATGGCAAAAGCTCCCTTACAACTATATGCTTATTTAAATACTTAAGCAGATTCAAAGCTTTGTAGGAAAATACAGGCCAAATAATAACCTTGTCTGGTAGCACCTCTCTAGTCCAGTTCCATAGCAAAGTGGGCTGGAATTTACCTGGACAAAAATACAAGTCAGACTGAAACTTTTTTTAAAAAGACTGATGAAACAGTTTTATTATAAATATCAATATTTAAAATAATCAGAAATTGCCTCCTTAGTTGATATTTAAATTCATGATAAAAAGTTTGAATGTTAATATAAACTTTGTGAGAGGGTACATAGTTTTTCAGAATTCTTTTGGGGAGACACAAAAATTATGTTTGAGGCTCGCTCTTTATAACCCACGAATATACAAATCCCAACCACTTCTACCTGAGATGGAGGGGTGGCTTTGAGGGAGAACTCCATTCTGGGCTTTAAAGGGGAGAAATGTTTGATGGGGAGGGTAAGAGTGGGGAAGCTGGGCAGAATCAGACCAGAGATGACTATTACGTGAAGCCTCTGCTTAATCCGGCCACATGAACATCCTTTCTTGGTGGTTGGGCCTGTTGTGCTTCTCTGCCTAATTGGGTTCTAAACGTTTGTTACAACTCACCACAAGGTAGACAGAGGATCAGGGAGCCAGTGAAGCCCATGGACCTGCAACTTCTAACCTGAATTACACCCAGGTGATCTCGGCAGCTCAATTATTTACCACGACTGAGGACGACCACAGCCTCCTGAAACATCTTTGCTTTCTTCCCTCTTCCCTTCTCACTGCCTTTAAGCCAACTAGAATACACACAGGCATTACTGTCCTGATGACTTCACTCACAAGTAAAGAAACTGTTAAACTGGTCTGTCATAGGTGGGGAATCCTGTTCTAACAAGGCTATTTTCCCACCCTTGGTAGGCTGCATGCACATTCTCTCCTCAGGTGGGTGTGGGAGGGACCTAGGACTTGCTCTGCAGCAAAGATGCTGAACCCCTCTGATTCTCTCTCATTTTGAGGGGCACTCTCAAGTGCTAGTGAAACATGATCTGTGTCCACAAAGAGTGCCTAATTTCATTTTATTTTTTGAAGGGATTCTCACATCTTGTTGATTTTATATTCATCATCATCATCCACCTCCCATGTCACAATGGTGTCTGGGTCAGTCTCCATGCAGTTGGCCATTTCTCAGCAGCCAGGAATCCACAGGTCTTGTCTTGGAGTGCTATAGTTCTATAGGGTCTGCTGGGCCTGGCCTGGCTACTTGTGGTTCAGTCTACGGTTATGGCCGAAATTTGTTGGCTCTTCTCACTCTCTTCTGCCTTGAAGTAGTTGTAGCTTTATAAGGGGATTTTTTTCTTGAACTCATGTGAAGCAGTCTTTTTACCCTCTTTTGTGTCTTCAGCACCTGGTAGGGCACAAAGTGAGTCCAGAAGGTCACTGGGTTGGGGGCAAAAATGGGGACTGGATGGAAAGGTGGGGTTGGGGAGAGGCCTTGTGCCAGGCAAATGCAGATGGGTTGGGGGGGAAGTGGCATGAATGGGAAAGAAGAGGGTCTTGGGTAGGTTTATCTGATCTTGCACTGCCTCTTGACCTGGGTTGAGAGGGAGTCTTCTTCTTCTTCCACCTTTTGGTGCTTGTGGTTTGTGGTCTCCTAAGTGCACTAGGCCCCTGTGATTTCCTGGTCACTCTGGCCATGCTGAAGCCTCCTAGTTGTCTACCCCAGGGAAGTCCTGTCCTCCCTATATATACATATCTCCAGAACAATGAAGACCCAACCCCTTCAGCTTTGTTTGGTCAGCAAGGCACTCCCTGTAGCCAACGGTGGCTATGAGGTGCTTACACCTCACAAAGCACCATGCTTGACACCTCCCTGGGGAACAGGGATGCTGGGGAGGCCAAGATGCTCTGGTTGGAGAAAGGGGGTGCTTCCTTAGGACCCTTTAAAAAGCCTTCCCAGAATGATCTGCCACCTTTCTTCATCTCCCCAGCTGAATTCTGGGGGGCATATGGCAGAGAGGGGTGTTTCCTTCAAGTCATTCCCCATGGTTACCACCATTCCATGGTTTATTCTGGTGTCTCCTACCCTGTGCCAATTACCCAGTATTTTGGATGTCAGCAAAATACTAGTATAGCAGCCTGAATTGAAAACCTAGGAATTAGGAAGTTAGGGGAAAGTGTTTGAGGCATGGTGCTATTCATTGTTAGTTTAGCCAAGAAGGATGAACCCATGGCAAGGGGAGGGCAACAGGGTAAGAGCTCTCAACATATTAAGGCTAGGGTTAGTCATTCACAAGAAATCAAACTTATGAAATAAGATCAAATTTAAATATGTGTGTGTCTCTGTATATGTGTAGAATGTATTATATGTGAATATCTTTTGGAAATCAGATGGGAATCTTTGGAAGAAAATTAATCTTCAAAGGAGCAAATGTTTTACCTGAATATATAGGGGAGGGCAGACAAGCAGCGGTCAGAAGTAGAAACCTCCCACTTTAGTCCCCCATGTGCTTTCTGCATTCCACCTTTGCTCATCCACAGGATCAGAGCTCACCTTTCTCCCCACCTTCACCACTTCCCTTTACAAATGGAGCAGTAATGGCAAATCTTTGGAGCCCTGGTGGCACAATGGTGAAGTGCTTGGCTGCTCACAGAAAGGTCGGCGGTTCAAACCCACCCAGCAGCTCTGTGTGAGAAAGATGTGCCGTCAGCTTCTGTAAAGATTACAGTCTTGGAAACCCTATGGAACAGCAGTTCTACTCTGCCCTATAACGTCACTATGAGTCAGAACTGACTGGATGGCAACTTTTTTTTTTTTTTTTTTTAATAGAGACAAATTAGATTAGTGGTTGGTTGCCTAGGGCTGGCGAGAGGAATGGGAATGACTGCTAATAAGTTTATTTTTGGGGTTTATTTTTGGGGTGACAAAATGTTCTAAGTTAGATTGTGGTAATGGCTGTACAATTCTAAATATACTAAAAACTACTGAATTGTAAAAAAATATTAGAGTGTGATTTTGTCATATTAAAATATGATTGTAACTACAAAGAGCAGAAACCAGATAAGGATAAAAAACCATAAATCATCAATAGATGCCGAAGGGTATAAAATTTGTGAGACACTACTAATAAACTACCGACTGCTGTCTAGTCAATTCCAACTCACAGCGACCCTAAGACACAGAAGAGATCAAATAGAATAGGATTCTACCTTTTTTGTAGGGAGGGTGGTATTTCAGAGAAAATCAAGCAGGGTTATGTGGAAATCAGGATTCTGGGAGGGGAAGGGGCAAAAGAAGGGCTGTGGAAAATGAAGAAGAGTTCAGTTAGGAGATGAGAAGACATCTAGAGTCACTCTCTTATGGCCTAGGCTGTGAGACCTCTGTCATCCATGGTGCAGACTGAGCTGAAAGGGACTGATGTAGCTAGACCAAGGCACAACAGTGTCTGATCCTCTCCCCGAATGATGCCCATTCTGCCCTGGCTTCCATTTTAGTTAAGAGGGGGCTCTATCAGCACCCTTGTTGAAGGCTACTGGGCAGTGAGGAGTACCCACCCACAGCTGATGATCCATTTGGCAGGCAAAGAAATAGTACAGCTAGAGAAAGACTCTGTGAAACAAAATAATTCGTATTCTGCTATATGAGTTATAGAACATTAGTCTACTCCAGACTAAGGTTAAAAATAATCTTATTTCAAGAATCTGTAATAAACTTTGTTCCTCTCGTCACCCCCACTCTGCTCTAACTTAAAAAATAAAGGATCTAAGACTGGATAAACAGTGTAACTGCAATGTATTTAAAGGAAAAAAACTATGATAACTTTAGGACTCAAAGGAAATATACCAAAATATTATTAGAGGTTATTTCTACATGGCAACAATCCCTTAGTAAACTTTAAGTTCCTGGAAGGCATGGTACTTAGACCATAATAGATATTTAGTAAATGTCTGGTGACTTCAATGAATGAATAAATGTAAGCAAAACCTGTGAAAGCCGGAAACTAAGGCGGAAAACTATTTACCACTAAAACGAGCAATAGAAAAGTGGTAAGACTGCATGCTCCCTGTCAAAGGTGAAAAACTTGCAAGACCTGGAAAACCAAGGCACTCCCTTTGAGTTCTGGCTCTCATAGGTTTCAGTGTATAAATAAATGGATGAATGGATTTATGTTAGTGTGGTAGGATCATAGATTTTTACTTCATTTCTCTGTTTTCCACATTTCTTTAATGTGCTTGTATAACTGACTATACTTTTTTGGAACTGATGTTTCTGGTACAAGTTGGCTGATTGCCTATGCATATTTCTCTCTTCTTCCCCTTGAGACTTCATTAAAATGATAAGAAAGAAATTTTTAAAAAGGTACAAAAGCACAATGAAGAGAATGACAGGGAGGCCTGAGAGAGAACATTTCTGGAAGAAGGAAAACTGGTGGAGGAGTAGTTGTGAAGAAAGAGGGCAGGGGGCAGTGCAGTCCTGGTTATGCAGAGAGGAGAGCGCAGCCAAGGGGGCAGCCCATTCTTTCTGCAGAATCTGGGAGCATTTCAGTATGGGGAAGCACCAAGTTATACCAGGAGGGACGGACAGAGAGGAAAGGTACCATGGAGCTCAAAGGAGAAATACTGATGCTATTCTACCAGTTATGCAAGTGGTTTAGGAATGAGGGGTAAATAGGGCAGGATCTGGTTTTTAATTATTTGGTTATTAGTATTCCAGCAGAGCCTGTACACCTGGAATCTAGGGTTTCTTTAAGATCTGGGTGAATTATTGGGGAGGTTATTCAAGGCAGACTGAGTTGCCCCATTAAAAAGGCAGTCCCAAACCAAAACCAAACCCACTGCCGTCGAGTTGATTCTGACTCAGAGTGACCCTACAGGACAGAGTGGAACTGCCCCCATAGGGTTTCCAAGGCTGTAAATATCTTACAGAAGCAGATTGCCACATCTTTCTCCCATGGAGTGGCTGGTGGGTTCGAACCTCTGACCTTTCGATTAGCAGCTGAGCACTTAACCACTGTGCCACCAGGGCTCCGAAAAAGACTTCAACTCCCCCCACCGCCAAAAAAAAAAACCTGTTGCCATTGAGTCAATTCCGACTCATAGCAACCCTACAGGACAGAGCAGAACTGCCCCATAGGGTTTCCAAGGAGCGGCTGATGGATTCGAACTGCTGACCTTTTGATTAGCAGCTGAACTCTTAACCACTGTACCAGCAGGGCTCCAAAAAGGCAGCAGTGACTGGCAAATCTTAAGACAAAACTTGCCTTCACAGAGGCACCTTATCTACTCTATCTGGTAAATATAACTTGCCACTCCTTCATCTTCCCAGGCAGTAGATTAAAAGTAGTCCAGGCAGCCATTCCAAACTAAATTAATTTAAATCTTAAAATTTCAACAAAAGCGATTAGCCTTAATTTGCTGAGGTTCTAGAGAGTAAAATTTAAATGGGTGGGAGTAAGGGGGTGGGGTGCGATTCTGTCTTAGTAAAAGAAATAACTTTCTAATAATTAGGGTAATACAAAAGTGGAACAGGCTACCCTGTGAGGCAGTAAATCCCTATTCACTGAGAACCCATGCGCTAATCTATGTTATAAAACACCTGTCAGTTTCCCAGCTCCAGCCAAGGTTATTTTTTAGTGTAGTATATATTGAGAAAATAGAGTTTTGTCTTAATGTCCCTCTGAGTTACCCACCCAGCAATTGCACCTTAGGGTCACAGACATCTGACAGTCCTTTGGCTTGGAGCCCTGCTGGTCACTGCCTAGAACTACAGGAAGAGTCCCCATGAGAAGATGCTCTCGCCTCACAGTAGTGCCAGAGGTGTGGGAGTGGCAGCCAGACTTTCCTGTCCTCTGTCTTTATTACTTGCACTACCACCACCCAGAACTGTACAGGGAGACTGCAGTGCAGACAGACAAGGAAGAAAATTTAAACTGTGCTAAATGTGATATTTCCCTTGGTTCTAGGGAAAACAACATAAATTAAACCTTTACTTCACAGATTTAATGTCTGTTCAACAAATCTTTTTGTGCTCCACTCCCCCAGTTCCTAGGAGTCTAGGTTTTCAGGTTGTGCTTTTTTGTAAAAGCCTTTCCACCTTTAATCTCCCCCAGGGAAAGTGTGCCCATCTTTAAGGAATTACCTATACCTCAGTAAGGACTGGTCTCACCTCCGAATCCATCTCCCTCTCCACAGCAGTAAATGTGTCCAAACCTTAGTTATGCTCAACTGATACACTACTGGGAGCTCCAGCAAGAAACATTCCTGCCCTGCCCCTTTAAAGTTCTTTCCACCTTCCCACCACGTTGCAATGTAGAAAATTTGCTAGTTATCTCATGGGTAACTACTGGAGACACACACACACACACACACACACACAGACACAGACACACACAGACACACACAGACACACATACACAGACACACACACACAGACACACACAGACACACACACACCCTTACCTCCTATGGACGAACGTTCTTTCTTAGAAACAAGAATAGTCCAAGCTGATATGTGGTAAGAAAAATATTTTCCAATCTGTTTCATAATCTTCAGGGATGCCTCTCTGTCACTGGAATTATCACTTGACATTTTTAAGCAGCATAATGTTTGCTTTTCTTTATCTTCCTTCCTTTCGCCCACCAATCTGTAAAGTCTCTGAGCCCATAGGCCTATTGCTTTGGCAAATAATCCTTTTACTCCCTGTCATGGTTTGAATAATGTCCCCCAAAAAATGTGTATATCAGTTTGGCTGAGTCATGATTCCTGGTACTGTGTGATTTTCCTATATGTTGGAAATCCTGCCTCTATGATGTTAATGAGGGAGGATAGGTGGCAGTTGTGTTAGTAAGGCAGGACTGGATCTACAAGACTGGATTGTGTCCTGAGGCAATCTCTTGAGATATAAAAGACAGAAGTGAGCGAGCAGTGAGACGGGGACCTCATACCATCAAGAAAGCAGTGCCAGGAACAGAGTGCGTCCTTTGGACTGGGGTCACTGCACAGAGAAGCTCCTAGTCCAGGGGAACACTGAAGAGAAGAAGGCCAACAGAGGAAAAAGCCTCCCCTGGAGCTGATGCCCTGAATTTGGACTTTTAGCCTACTTTGACTATGAGGAAATAAACTTCTCTTCATTAAAACCATCCACTTGTGGTATTTCTGTTGTAGCAGCACTAGATGACTAAGACACTCCCTAAACTTTTTATTATTAAACTATATACAAAAAAGTTAAAAAATGAACCATCACCTAGATGAAATAATTTGCCATATTTAATGACTGTTTTAAAATAAATTGTTGACATTATAACAGTTAACCCGTGAGTTCTTTAACTGACATCTCCTAAGAATCAAGACATTCTCTTTATTACCATATACTATTTTCTCATCCAAGAAAATTACTAATCTTTGTTATCATTTAATATCTATATATCACCACATGCCTTTTATAGTTGTCTTTTTTTCCCCTTGTAACCAGAATCTAATCAAGATTCATGCATTGCATTTGGCTGTTCTGCTTTTTTTTTTCTCATTTTTTTTTTATTGTAGTTTAAGTGAAAGTTTACAATTCAAGTTAGTCTCTCATACAAAAAGCTGTACGTACGTTGTTATGTGACCCTAATTGCTCTCTCTGTACTGTGACAGCAGACTCCTTCTTTCCACCCCTGATTTCCCGTGTCCATTCAACCAGCTTCTAACCCTCTCTGCCTTCTCATCTCACTTCCGGACAGGAGCTGCCCATTTAGTCTCTTGTATCTACTCGAGCTAAGAAGCACACTCTTCACGAGAATCATTTTATGTCCCACAGTCCAGTCCAATCTTTGTCTGAAGAGTTGGCCTCGGGAATTGATTTAGTTCTGGGTTGACAGGGAGTCCGGGGGCCATGGTTTCTGGGGTTCCTCCAGTCTCAGACCATTAAGTCTGGTCTTTTTACTAGAATTTGAATTCTGCACCCCACCCTTCCCCTGCTCCATCAGAGACTGTCTGTTGTGTTGCCTGTCAGGGCATGTTGGGTTCCCTGTCAGGGCGGTCACTGGTGGTAGCCGGGCACCATCCAGTTCTTCTGGTCTCAGGCTGATGAAATCTCTGGTCTATGTGGCCCTTTCTGTCTCTTGGGCTAATACTTTCCTTGTGTCTTTGGTGTTCATCATTCTCCTTTACTCCAGATGGTTGGGACCAATTGATGCATCTTAGATGGCTGCTTGCTAGCTTTTAAGACCCCAGATGCCACTCACCAAAGAAGGATGCAGAACATTTTCTTAATAAACTTTGTTATGCCAACTGACCTAGATGTCTGCTGAAAGCATGGTCCCCAGACCCCCGCCCCTGCTACTCTATCCCTCAAAGTGTTTGACTGTATTCAGGAAACTTCTTAGCTTTGGTTTAGTCCAGTTGTGCTGACTTCCCCTGTAGTGTGTGCTGTCCTTTCCTTCACCTAAGATAATTCGTGTCTACTATCTAGTTAGTGAATAACCCCTCACCCTCCCTCCTCACCCTTGTTTTCTTCTGTGTTTAAACCTTTTCTTGAGTTCTTATAATAGTGGTCTTATACAATATTTGTCCTTCTGTGACTGACTAAATTCACTCAGCATAATGCCCTCCAGATTCCTCCATGTTATGTTTCATGAATTCATCGTTTTTTCTTTATCGTTGCATAGTATTCCATTGTGTGAATACACCATAATTTGTTTATCCATTCATCCATTGATGGGCACCTACGTTGTTTCCATCTTTTTGCTATCATGGACAGTGTTGCAATGAACATGAGTATGCATATATCAATTCCTGTGACGGCTCTTATTTCTCTAGGATATATTCCAAGGAGCGGGGTTGCTGGATCGTATGGTACTTCTATTTCTAGGAAGTGCCAAATCGATTTCCAAAGTGGTTGTACCATTTTACATTCCCACCAACAGTGTATAAGTGTTCCAGTCTCTCCACAAGTAATTAATGCTAGCCTTATTGGGGTGAGATGGTATCTCATTATTGTTGTTCTGCTTCTTTAATCTCTTTTAATCTAGACCTGTCTATGGTGGATTGTATTTCCCAAAGATAGCCACAACTACAAACTCCCACCCATTTGTTCTTCTACAAGGAGGCCTTGCAAATCCTCCTTGCAACTCCTCCATGAAGAGATGGGAGTCTCATTTTCCTCCCCCTGAATCTGGGTTGGTTTGACTCACTTGTAATCAATAAAATGCAGTGAAGTTATGCTGTGTGACTTCTGAGGCTAGGGCTGAAAAAGCAGTTCTGTTTGGTTCTCTTGTAGTGCTTGCTCTCAGGATGCTCCTCAAAGAACCTGTGAGAAGCCCAAGCCACACGGAGAGGCCATGTGCAGGCTCTCTGACTGACAAGTGCAGCTGAATCAGTCTTAGAGTCCTCTCAGCCCAGGCATGAGATATGCTGAGTGAAGAAGGCATCTTTAAAGTGTATCCTCTGCTCCAGCTGTTTGTCTCCAGCCATTCAAGTCTTCTCAGCTGAGGTCCCAGACACTGATGCAGAGGCAAGCCATTCTCCCATGCCCTGTCCAAATCCCTGACCCACAGAATCGATGAGTGCAATGAAGGCGTTGCTTTATTACACCCTGAAGTTGAGGATAGTTTGTTAAGCAGCAATAGATAACCAGAAAAGTCTCTGCCTTTTTTTTTTTCTTTTAATGACACTGACTTTTTCACAAGACCAAGTCAGTTATCTTGCAGAATAATCTATATTCGATTTTCCTTAAGATGGTTACTATGCAAAGACCAGGAAGAAACTCTGAAATTACTCTCTTCAAGGGCTTGATTAACTTCTTAGCGAAAGGCTATTTTCTTGCCAGGATGGTCTGTGGGTTGAGATGTGGGGGGGAGTCCTAAAGGTGCAAAGCTAAAATCAGCTAGTCACTTTGCTCAGTTGCTGAAGAGCTGAAATGGGCAGGAAGTTAAACCAATTGACTCTGGCTCTGACATTAAGTTATTTAGTGATTTTTTTTGGTCCACTTGTCTCCATCTCTACTGCACTATCTACCTGTCCCATCTTCCATTTTTGCTTTCCACCGAACAATTCCTCACACAGTCATAAGTGATCTTTAAAAAATGTAAATTAGATCTTATCATCTCTCCCTTCATTAAAACCTTCCATTGGTTTCTCAAGACACTTAGACTCCACCCCCTAGTTTTTAACAGGGCTCTACATGGTCTGGTCCTTGCCTATCTCTTCAACCTCAACTTGTACTCACAAAATCCTAGGTATACAGGCACTCATTCGGTCATACACAAATATTTCTGTAGTACCTATTATTTAACATACATTATTCTATACAAAAGAGAAAATTTTTGTCGTCATAGAATTTAAAGTCTTGTTCCTTGAACAAGCCTAGCTCTTTCCTGACTTGGGGCCTTTGCACAAGCTATTCCCTCTGCCTAGACTGCTTTTTTTTCAATTCTCATTCACTGTCTGACTGTACTATTTAAAGTAGCTTCTTCTACTCCTGCTGTAGAATCCTGTTTATTTCCTTCATAACTGGTATCAGATGTAAATGCGTGTCTACACATATATATAGTGATATCTGTGAGAGCTGGAACTCAAAGGGATTGCCCTATTTTACCAGTCTCGCAAGTTTTCCACCTTTAACGGTGCAGTCTTAAACCATTTTTCTATCACTCTCTATTAATGGAAAATATTTGTGTTTTCCTTCTCTTACAGGTTTCTGCCTTACACAGGTTCCAGCTTTCACAGGTTTTACTTTACATATAAATGTGTTTGTTGTATAGTATCTTTATCCCATAAGGCCAGGATCATACTCATTTAGTTCATCACTGTATGTTTATAACTTAGCATAATAACTAGTAGCACATGGTAGGGGCTCAATAAACATTTCTAAAAGAAGGAAGATTCTCGGTATATTTTTATTGAAGAGATTCACTGATGACTGAATCATATGAATGGACTGTTATTTATATCCTTTTATATATACCCTTTAAAAAAAGGTAGAAAAGTCCCTGCACTGTGATTTACAGACTGTCATACTGGCCACCTGACCTATCTGGATCTTGGAAAAATAAGCCTGTGAAAACCATATTCTGAAAGACTCCACTGATGTCCCCAACCTCCCCATATGGTGCTAGTTTTGATAACAATCTATGTATATATAAAAAGCGTATGTAGTACCAAATATTTATCAGCTTATAGTAATATGATTATAACTCATGGGTGAGAGAAAAAAAATGACCATGTATCAAACAGGACAAACAGGTTTTTGAGTCCATTAGAGTCCAAAGGTAGCAAAGGTGTAGTTAAATAAGTAGGGCAAAAACAAAAATTATTAAAAGAGCAGTGATAAAAGCAGAGAAACGGGAGTCCCTTACTGAGAAATGTGTTACTGTGGGGCAGTAGACATTATACTCTTGACCAAGTGGCTACTGGTACAAACCGCTGTGTTGCCAACAAAGAGGACGAAATTAGAGAGGATAGATGGGTGACTACAAATCCAATCCTACCATTGAAAAGCAACTGAAAGCACAGGGCCTACTAACAACACGTCAGTAGCACATTTATTATTCCCATCCATGTAAATTCCTTTTTGTTCAACTAACAAATTACAAAATGCAAAGCAAAATATAGACCTTCAAAATTAGAGATAAGAAACAAAAATTTAAAACATCATGGATATATTTTTACAAATGGCCAGTCCTCTATGATGGGGTAAACTGCCTAATGCAGTTACTGCAGATTGAGCTTTGACATAAGATTTCATTTGAAGAAAAGGTTCTATTACTTTAAAAAGTCAGAAAATTATTTTTCTAAAGGATGGCAAAACTGTTAACAAATATATGTGGAATCTTTTTTTTAATCAGTAGTATTTCAAAATGCTTTGATACACTTGCATAAATAAAACAAAAAATTATCAAATATTCCATGGCCCACAAAGATTTAAAATGCACAAAGATCTATAATGCACAAAAATATTAAGCAGAAATGTATTGCTGACTTTTGGATTTTTCTGACCTACAAACAGGGCACAGTTCCAAAGATGTAAATATCACTTAAGGGTGCTGGTCGTGGCCTTGAAAATTCTCTCAATCATCTTGTTTTGGAATTTCAGGCACATGGCTAATGTATGATTTGTATAAAAAGGACTGGTTGTTCTTAATACTTGAAGATTATGTAGCTGGAATAATGCATGCTTAGCCTATAGTCCTTCTCACACTTATGGTATACTACTGATCATTGTTATACTGTTCACAGATACGACTTCTGTTGCTAGGACCCTATTTCTGATTTTGGCTCCACTTCTGCCTAATGGGGTTAAATGATACTTTGTTAAATTTTAATTTTTCCTCCTAATCCTGTTGCATATCACCCTCTTGTCTGTTTCAAGCTAATGGTCAAATATTTCTGAATTCCTTTTTCCTTGTAACATAAACTATACCAAACACAAATGTGAACAAATTGTTTTCCCATTGTAATGGCTTTAAGAAGTAGAGTTAAGTATTGAGAAGTCAAGAGACCACTTCAAGTTAAATTATTGAGAATAAGGATAAGACATAAATTAATTAGATTCTTAAGCAAAAATCAACCCTTCAGTGGCTTCCCACCATCTAATCAGGGTCTCCAGACTTTTTGATCTTGTATCATAATGTGTATATTTGTTTATTTATAAATTACTTATATCTAATACTTCAATAAGAATTATATACATTGTAACTCCTATACAAGTAGAATTTTTAAAAAGATTAAAGTAAATAAAAGTAATAGTAGTAACATTTTCTTTCTGACAGACTACCTTGCACACTTCCTGGATTACACACATTTCTCCGATCTCAAGGATAAAATCAAGCTCTGGGCTTGACACATCTAACCTTCCATGATTCTGCCCTCTGCTTACTTCACCTGTCTCATCTCCAGTCACTCCCAACATATCTGGCACTCCAACCAGCCTGAATTATTTGCAGTTTCCCACATGTGCTATGCTTTTTCTTGGTTCAACAACTCTGCACATGCTATTTCCTATTTCTAGAATGCTCTCATTATCTTTGCTTCCTATGAGTACATGAACTCTTAATCACTTTTCAAAACTCAGCTCAAATGTCATGTCTTCTGGGAAGCCTTCACTGATTGCCCTAAGCTGCACAAAACAGTTTCTCTGAGCCTGTAGCACCTTGTTCATATCTCTATTATTATAATTTTCTGATAATACATGTTAGGCCAAACTGATATTTGACCATTTTGACATACAAAAATGACACATTTTCATGTGGTTTAACTTAATATTTCACTAGATAAAGTCCATAGAGACTAGAGGCTGTGATTTACTCAATTTTGGATATCCAGTAACTAAGATGGATTTTCTCATAAAGTAAGCACTTACTAAGTTTCTTGAAATTAAAAAAAGGCTTACTGTAACATCACAGATTCCACTTTCAGTTTTTTCTTTTCAAGAATGGGGTAAGCATTGACTCGATCCCTTCTATAAGAATAACCATTAGGTTAAGTTTCATTAGCTTTACCCGTCTTTACTTTTACAGCTTTTTTAACTATTTTTCCTTGTTTTTGCTTCTGTACGTGCGGTAAAATCTCTTCAAAAGATACACTCTTTTTTAAAAATAGAGAAAAAGCTGGAAGAAGCTACCTAAGTATCGTTTTGTAACCAGTGTCAAAGTACTTCACAATTCATTGTTTTATGTTAAAAATACTTTTATGGTTTTCAAATAAGAAATACAACTAATCATAAATGGGAACATTTATGTTATTATGCTAAATAGATTATTTGTGTAAAATGAATATGATGCTTTAAATTCTGATAATTATAATAGCAAAGGTAAATCTAATTTCAGAACTTCATATTTTCCTGACATTATTTACTTTGAAGAAAAGCTGTGATGACCGAAATAATGTTTAAGTATAACATGGATAGTTACAAGGCAAATTGGTCCTGCGTGATACGTGGAACTAGTCAGCTAAAGTTAGGAACCAGTACCTGATGAAGTCTGTGAACAATTAGCAGGAAGTGAAATACGGTTACGTCAACAAAGCTTCCTCATCAAAGCCCTTAACAAAATGTGTTCACTGACCCTTCAGCATGCCAAAGTAGTCACATTCAATGCCTTTCACAATCTGGCTCTAATCCATTTTAGAGACTCCTCTGCTTTTACAGCACTTCATGTCCCTCGCAGGAGAAAGATGTGGCAGTCTGCTTGCGCAGAGATTCACAGCCTTGGAAGCCCTATGGAGCACTTCTACTCTGTCCTATAGGGTTGCTCTGAGTTGTAATTGACTCGATGGCAACAAATTTGATTTGGTTTTCGTGTTCCTTATACTTGAACTGGAACCCTGGTGGTGCAGTGGTTAAGAGCTTGGCTGTTAACCAAAAGGTTGGCAATTTGAATCCACTAGCCGCCCCTTGGAAACTGTGGGCAGTTCTACTCTGTCCTATATGGTTCTATAAGTCAGAATCGACTCGACGGCAATGGGTTTGGTTTTTGGGTTGGATATTTGAACTACAATGAAGTTCTCATGGAGAATACCACATTGAACATGTCAATACTCCGTATCTTTCTCCACATGCTGTTTCCTCAGCCTAGAAAGTCCTTCCCCATCTTCTCTCCATCTTCTTTGCCTACTAATCTTTAGAAATTCAGCTCACATATTATCTTTCCTGAGATGCTTTTCCTGACTTCTCCAGCTAGAGCTGTTGACCTGCCTTTTGTATTTTCACTGCCCATAGTTCACGCCACCATTGCTTTATTCTAACCCATAGTACTATACCAGTATAAATGTCTGTAGACATTTCTGTCTTCTCAATTATATTGTCACACAGTGCTAGGTATACTATACAATATACAATATTGTTTGTTGTATGAATAAATAAGCAGGAAATGGGATCACAGTCTTGAACAACAAAACACCAATGAAAAGATTATTTGAAAACAGATTTCATGATTAAAGAGTAAGGTTAGCTCCATGAAGACAGGGACCATGTTTGTCTTGTCTGTTGCTATATTCCTAGCACTTAGCCTAGTGTCTGGCATCAAATGGGTGCTTAATAATTTGTTGACTGAATACTTAATGGATGTGGAAAATAAGAAAAAAGCAGAATATCTAATAATTACTTTAAGATAAACTAAAGAAGGAAACCCGTAAACAGGTTATAAGAGAAGCACCTTTAGCATAAGTAGTAGTATAGCAAGGAATAAAGAAAATGTAGCAAGTAATAACATTATTGATCAGCCAAAAAAAAAAAAAACTCTAACCATATCACTGTAAGCATGACAACATGACAGATTATTGGGGGGGAGGGCAATGTGAGTTGATCTAAATATGATTTATGCTTTAATTAGTCACAGACTAATTAATTAGTCTGCTGATAAAATAATGTTCTCCATATCTGGAAAAAAATGTATCATTCGCCACTAATGTATTTATGTTTTTCTATTTAATGCCTCTACTAGGGCATCAGAAGTGGTATTTAATCCCCAAACTCAGTTATTTATTCCTTTACTAGCACACCAAATTTTGCTGCATACCTGCAGTTTATATTGGTGATGCATTATTTTAGGCTTGTTATTCTATGATAATCATGGAAGCCCTTTGCTTGGCATCGTCATCAAACAATATTTAAGAGTACCTGTGTGCCTCTATGATTGGCAGTTCAAATCCACCAGCCACTCCTTGGCAACTCTATGGGGCAGTTCTACTCTGTCCTATAGGGTCATTATGAGTAGGAATTTACTCCATGGCAATGGGTTTAGTTGTGTGTGTGTGTGTGTGTGTGTGTGTGTGTGTGTGTGTGTGTGTGTGTGTGCCTCTATTACTTGTGCCTACGTACTACAGTTCACTGTAAAGAAACTGAGGAGACTGGTTGTCCACACTACTAACACTCTTGACCTAGATCAAGGTGATGGCAAGGCACAGTGGCAGTACCTATAAGCTCAGATGGCAAGTTTAAGGCTTCAGGGCAAATCCTAGAAAGCATATCCTCTTTGCTTTGTATTTTGACTTGTCC
Organism: Trichechus manatus latirostris; assembly: GCF_000243295.1. Classification (NCBI taxonomy): domain Eukaryota; kingdom Metazoa; phylum Chordata; class Mammalia; order Sirenia; family Trichechidae; genus Trichechus; species Trichechus manatus. The sequence goes on from NW_004444216.1 coordinate 774,832, forward strand.
ATCTATGTTGATAAGGGCAGATTTGGCAAATCTTGACCCCAGGTTGCATGCCTTGATACTCAAGGTTTCCAGGTATCCCCTTGTCTATAACAGAAATACCACAAGTGGATGGCTTTAACAAAGAGATGTTTATTTCCTCACAGTAAAGTAGGCTGAAAGTCCAAATTCAGGGTGTCAGCTCCAGGGGAAGGCTTTCTCTGTGTTCCACAGGACTAGGAGCTTCCCTGGGCAGAAACCTCAGGTCTAAAGGACACGCTCTGCTCCGGGTGCTTCGTTCTTAGTGGTATGAGGTCCTCAACTCTCTGATTCATTCCCTTTCCTTTTATCTCTTGATAGATAAAAGGTGCAGGCCACACCCCAAGGAAACTCCCTTTACATTGGATCAGGGATGTGACCTGGGTAAGGGTGGTGTTACAATCCCACCCTAATCCTCTTTAACATAAAATAACAATCACAAAATGGAGGACAACCACACAATACTGGAATCATGGCCCAGCCAAACTGATACATACATTTTTTGGGGGACATAATTCAATCCATGACACCCGTGTATACGTCCTTTTTCTGTTCTTTTTCACTAAAGATGAAAAACTCCTGTGAAATTAGTCTAGAACTTAGTTTTTTTCACTCAATGAATCAAATAGAGGGATAAAACAGGGAAAAGACTAGGATTAAAATCCTAAGAATAGAAATTACCATGTAAAGAGGCTTAATGGTAGCTTGGATTAGTTTTAAAAGTTAACTAAAAAAGTGGTTACTTTTTTGATGGTTCTTTAATTTAGCTGTTTACATAATACATCTGTTTTTCAATCCAAATGCAGGGAACCAGCAAGAGCCAGCACTTGAATCTAAGGTAGAGTACATAACTGGGATATCATATCATCCTATGTTACTTCATGGCACAGTACATAAATTACACAGATAAGCTTTAGAAAGTAGAATCTGTAAAACTAAAATAATGAAATAACTCTGTGATAGTTATAGTTGTGTAATTTCCTGGCAATAATGGCATGTATAGTATTTACACAAAACTGCAGTCTTCTAACTGGGGGTCATCCCTAATCAGAATCTGTTACTTCACTACATAGCAGCTTCAGGATGTTCAGGTCACCCAGACTTTCTCTGGGCAGTTGAATTATACAGTGCCTGTAAAAGCTCAAGCCAGTGTTTATATGTCTGTCTGTCCCTAGCTTTCCCTACTCTCACTTCTTCCTAGCTTGTTCTTTTCCATAAAAACACTGTGTCTATAGCACCCTAAGAAACACTGCATCTTTTTTGAATGTGTATTTTCTGAATGTAACAATTTAATCAAAAGAAAATTTTAATCAGTGTTTGGATTTAAAATTTTGATGCTTTAATATCACCTCCCTATTCACAAGGGAAGGTCTAAAGTGTGGCTAAACCTATGAAGCAGAGAACAGTTATCCTAGAAGTGAAGTTCTCCTCTTCAAGAAGAAAGCAAAGGATATGTGGTAAAGGAAATTTACAAAGTGGGTACAGGGTTAGGTTTTCAATCCAGAGATTATATGAGTTTAGCATTTTCCTTTAAACCTCTTTACCACACCTCAGCTTCAAATTATAATACACTTTACCCTCTACTCTCCAGTTCTTAGCTAAAATAGTTCCATCTTTCTGGAGAGCTGAGTAGAACTACAAAACTTTTTTTTTTTTTTTTTTTACAGATTTACATCATTGGATAAATCAAACCAAAATCAAACCTGTCGATTCTGACTCATAGCAACCCTGCAGGACAGAGCAGAACTGCTCCATAGGGTTTCCAAAGAGTGCCTGGTAGATTTGAACTGCTGACCTTTTGGTTAGCAGCCATAGCTCTTAACCACGACACTAGGGTTTCCACCTTTATAGGCTTCCTATCCCTCTCTTAAAATAGGTATCAAAATGTTCTGATGTTTTGACTTCTTCCACATAAAAATTCTGGCATCAAAAGTAACATAAGAAGACATTTATGGATGGTTTCTATTTATTTTATCCCTTTTGCTCTTTCTTCCTTCTTCTCTCTGCTTTGTGGTTGCTACTGGCTCGCAAATGAAGCCTTTAAGCAGTGCCCACTCCCTAACCTACAATTTTCAACTTTTTTTTCCTCTAGTTTTCTCGCCTTCTCCAGAATAAGTACATACTCATACTGAAAAGAAGGTTGTGGTTGAGCAAGTGGTTGGCGCATATTTGTTGTAAAATGATATTACTGGTTAAGAGGTGAGAATTCTACTTACCTGAAATGTTGAATAAGAAAAATATGAGCTGAAAGCTTACAATCTTCTTAATAGCTACTGTTCTTTTTTCCCCCTATCCAAGTTCCAGGCAGGTGAGAAAGGGAAAAGGGCAAATAGCCTGAGTGTCCCCTCCTGCTCCCACTCACTTTAAAGCATTACCCTAAGACTTTCACTCACATCTCATTAAAAAAAAAAAAAAAAAAAAAAAAAAAAAAAAAAAAAAAAAAAAACCTGTCAAGTT
>NW_004444216.1:777403-802458 GCF_000243295.1 Trichechus manatus latirostris
AAAAAAAAAAACCTGTCAAGTAGATTCCAACTCATAGTGACTGTTATGGATTGAATTATGTCCCCCAAAAATGTGTTATAAATCTTAACCTCAATGCCTGTGGTTATAATCCCATTTGGGAATGGGTTATTTTTGTTTTGTTAATGAGGCAGGATTAGTGTAGGGTGTATCTTGAGTCAATCTCTTTTGAGATATAGAAGAGATTAAACAAGTGGAGCAGAGGAGACATGGGTAAGATAGATGCCAAGACACACGGAGAACTCCAAGGAACCAGGAAGCAGAAGCTGAAGAGACAAGGACCTCCCTCCAGAGCCAACAGAGAGAGAAAGCCTCCCCCTAGAGACAGCGTTCAGAATTTGGATTTCTAGCCCTGGTGGCGTAGTGGGTAAGTGTTACGGCTGCTAACCAAAAGGTCGGCAGTTAGAATCTACCAGGTGCTCCTTGGAAACTCTATGGGGCAGTTCTACTCTGTCCTATAGGGTTGCTATGAGTCAGAATTGACTCGATAGCAACGGGTTTCGTTTTTCTGGTGTAAGATGTGAGAAAATAAATTTCTGTTTGTTAAAGCAATCCACTTGTGGTATTTCTGTTATAGCAGCACTAGATAACTAAGACAGTGACCCACCCTATAGGACAGAGTAGAACTGCCACATAGGGTTTCCAAGGCTGAAATCTTTACGGAAGCAGACTGCCACATCTTTATCCCACGGAGTGGCTGGTGGGTTTGAACCACTGACTTTTTGGTTAGGAGCTGAGCACTTTCACCACTGCACAACCAGGGATCCTTCACATCTCATTGGCTATCCCTAAGAGTTGTGTCAGAGTTGTATCACATGGTCATCCCTAAGAAAAAGGGAGACTGGACAACGTATTTTTTTTCTTCTTATCTAGGCACATTGTAACCTCAATGAAATAGCGGTTCAGGTAGTAAGGAAGAAGGGGAAAACACATACTGGAGCAGGAAACTAGCAGTTTCGACATCAGGCACGTTGACTTTGAAATGCTTTTGACAAATCTGTGGACAATACTGAGTTGTAAGGTCGCAATCTCAGAGGAGCAGTCAGGCTTAGAGATACAAACTGGGGAGTTATCAATTTACAGACAACTTACTGAAGTTATGGGTAATTTTTTTCATACTGGCCAGGGAAACGAATGAGAAGAAAAAAAGGCCCTTGACCTAAAACTTAAGGACCTCTACCATTCAATAATGTCTGAGAAGAGGAAGAGTCTGCAGAATATTGGGAGAAGGACCTGACATGAGTTCAAAATATTTTTGAGACCCACGTGCATTGACAGTGGCAGCTGAATTTAACAAATTCTCCCGCAGAGTCTCAAACCCACCCTTTATCAATTAAAATTTTTTCTCTGGATACTATATAGCTAAACAAAGGCTATTTGGCTCTTTATTACTTTAACCCAATCTCATAATAATTGCCTTTTCTCCCCTTAAACTAGTTACTTTAGTTACTTCTGTATGCAATACCTCCATTTACAACATACTAGTTTGTCTCAAACCTGGGACCTCAATTAGACTCTTTTCTACTTCCCAAAGTTGATGATTAATACCAGTGTGAGGGAAAGTAGTTATATAATTATTTTAGAGCTCATGTTGGTGGATGCTGGAGAAATTAATGATGAGTCTATGGTTCAGTGTGTTGTTTTATATATATATATACACACACAGGTACACATCAATGGGCAACAATGTAACATTATGCAGCTTAAAGTGTAAATTTCCTTTTCTGTAGTTAATTCCAATAGTTCTTTCAACAGGTTAGGTGGAGTTGAAGGGGGTATTTGCAGTGTTCATCTACAGGCTCTTTACTCCAATAGTACAGTCGGTTTTCAAATGAATATAAAGAGACCAGCCTTGGGTATTATGTTTTCTTCTAGTTTAACAGAGTTCTTTTTGAAGTTTATTCAGAGTTCCTTAACTCCCAGGTTCTGAAGATAGCTACCAGAGAATCAAAATTGACCCTCTTCCTCCTGTCACTACTTTATCTATTATCCAGACAGACCTTTCTTCCTAAAGGACAGGATTATGTCAGTGTTTTTCTTATAACCCTCACCATCCCTGCATGAGGCATAAAAGCATATAAAATTCTCATGCTATAAAGTTGGTGGTGTTTCACTTATTCATATCAGCACCTAGAGCTATTTAGCATCTTTATAGAGGATTCATAAAAGGTCTGGAGTTTACTATCAACTTTACCCTGAGAATTTGGTCTTTGTCCTTGGTTCCTGAGAGATAACCTCTAAAACTTCGGAAATTCCCCAGTAATTGAAGTGCCTTTAATGAAGCCTACAGACCACACCTGGAGCCCTGGTGGCACAGTGGTTAAGTGCTATGGCTGTTAACCAAAAGGTCAGCAGTTCAAATCCACCAGCCACTCCTTAGAAACCCTATGGGACAGTTTGACCCTGTCCTACAGGGTTGCTGAGTCGGAATTGACACAAGGCCAATGGTAATGGGTTACAGACCACACCTGAGGGTTTATGCTAATAAGGTGAGTGACTCAGTTGAGGGTGGCCAGGCCAGAAAGACCATGATATGTTATCAGTGGCTCTGGGGGGCGGGGGGAAAAAGGGAGGGAGAGCATGATTCAATCAATCATGCCTACTTAATGAGGCCCCCAATAAAGGCTCTGGACATGAAAGCTCCCCTCTGGACACGGAAGCTCCCTGGGCTTCCTTGTTAGTGAAGAGATCAATGCACATGCGAGGGTTGTTGGGTGCCATCAAGTCGATTCAGTAGCACATCCATTTTTGCGACATGGAAGCTCTGCTTTGGGAACTCTCCTAGACCTCACCCCATGCATCTCTTCATTTGTATTCTTTTTACTATAATAAAACTGTAAAGTATAGCGCTTTCATGAGTCATTTTAGTGAATTATCAAACCCGAGGGAGTAGTGGGAGCCAGCAGGTCAGAAGTGAAGCAGTTGGGGACCCCCGAGCTTGTGGTTGGTATCCTGAGGGGGTAGAGGGAACCTCCAAACTGGTAATCAGCAGCTTAGAAGTGAGGGTGTCATGGGGACTCCCAAGCTTATGGCTGACATCCGAAGTCTTGGGCAGACTTGGCAGCCTGGAGGACCATTCCCTTTAACTTCCGAGGTCTGACTGAACCGTGGGTGGTTAGGGTCAGAGGAAGAAGCACTGCATGTGCAGCTGGTATCAGAAAAGCAGCAGAAAAGAACTGAATTGATTTTACTGATCCTTATAGTTTGGTGTCAGAGAAGTGAAAAGCAAGGCTTTATTTGCTTTTCCACATGGTTGGTGAGAAAAGTGAAATTTCATATTCTTCCACTCAGGAGGGCATTCTGAGTTGTGCAAATTTTCAATGTATCAGGATGCTAATACATTAAAAACACAGTGGTATTTACTGAAATGCACATGTAAGTATAACTTGATTCATTAGAAAGCTAAAATTTTGACTTTCTTCTGTGGCTATACCTTTGGACTAGTACAGAACTACTATATCAGTTGCTGGTGAAGACAATTACATCGGCTAATCAGAATTCAGACTGAGTCATTGATCCATTCATTCAATAAACATTTAATGAGTGTTTAATGTATTCAAGGCATTGTGCTAGATTCTGGAGATATACTGATAAATAAAGGTGAATAAGAAAGATACAGTCTCTGTCCTCATGGAGCTTACTGTTTTACTGAGGGGGACAAACAATAAAAAGCAAATAACTGTAACATAATTATAAACTATGATAGTGCTCTGAAAGAAACAAAGAGAAGGCTGTGATAGAGAACAATGAAGACAGCCACCTTAAACAGAATGATCAGGGAAGGCCTCAGTGACATCTGAAAGAAGAGAAGAGTTGGGGATGGGAGGGAGGACACACTCCAGGCACTGGAAACAGCCTGTACAAAGGGTCCGAAGTAGGAATAGGCACGTTAAAGGAACAGAAAGAAAACTAGTGTGGCTGAAGCAGAGTGAGCAAGGGGGTGTGGCAAGAGATGTTCAACTCTCTTTCCACATGGTAACAAGGCAGAAATAAAAATCCCAAAGCAGGGGTCAGCAAACTGTGTCCTACAGTGCAAATCCACTCTGCCTCCTATTAAAGTTTTATTGGAACACTGCCACATCCATTCATTTACATATTGTATGTGGCTGCTTTTGTGCTATAAGGGCAGAGTTGAGTAGTTGCCACAAAGACCATATGGCCTCCATATGGCCTGCAAAACTTTAAATATTTACTACCTGTCTCTTTACAGAACAAGTTTGCTGGCCCCTGTACTAGAGTGTGAACTAATCAGAACTGAAAAATTTGATATTAAAGATTATGTAAAAATGATGTGGGAGCAGCATGGTCTGACCTCCTCTAACTTCACAAGAGGGAAGGAGAATCATGATCAACAAGCCCCAGGCTGATTCCTAGGAGGCACAGATCAGGCACGCCTCCTCTCTCCACCATCTTTACCAATTCTGACACTAACCGTCCCTCCTATGGCACTCTCTACTTCTCTACGAGGCTCGATAATTTGTTGCAGTGGCCACACAGAACTCAGACAATACATGGGGTTTATTAGGTAAGTAACAGTTTACAATGCAGGTTCAGGAACACTCAGGATACAGTTCTTCCATCAGGACACCCTCTTCTCAGCCGTGCCCACAGCCACACCTCTCTCTGGCCCTAGGCCTCTGCCCTGCTCAGCCAAGTGTTACAAAGCTCTTTTAGCTCTGCTGATAAGTGCCCCGAGGCACCCCATTCCGTCAGCAAGCCTCAGGCTGAAGGTGCTCAGCTCTAGCTCCGAGGGTTGGCAAACATAGCTGGGTACCAAGTGCGTAGAGGTACCCTACTCCACCAGCAAGCCTCCTGACCAAAAGCACTCAGCTTTCTCGCTCCATAGGCTGGGAAGCCCACTGCACTGTCTCCTGACAGTCTCTCCTGCCACTGTTTTTCTGCCACCGCTTCTTGCTGTCTTCAGTGTTACAGCTCTCCCTCTCCTGGTCTCCTGGTTCCAGAAGCTTCTCAGTGCAGGCATCCTGGGTCTAAAGGACACGCTCTGCTCTTGGCTGTTCTTCCTTGGTGATGGTGAGATCCTCTCCTCACCTCTGGGATGGCTCATCTTAAGCCTAGTGGGATGGCAAGACTGACCAATCCCTTCGTTGGGTTCCATATACCTAATTATCATGGTCCCACCCCCACATGGGTACCATGAACTTTATTTGCATTATTAGAAAGCTATTCAATCCCGTGGACGGGCCACAGCCACCATACCTGTACAGTCCCACCCAATCACCTCCGTGGGAGTTATAAGACCATGGCGAGAAAGGCCATACAAAAATGATACACTGCACCACAGATTAAAGTCAATTTTTATCTTACTACAACCCTCTTTTGAATAAAGCACCAAGGATGTGTCGTAGCTAAAGGCAGGGACCAGGAAACAGGAAACCTAGGTACATCACTGTATAACAATAATGCTTTACTTCCCTTGGTAGAAATGTCTATTACTTTTACGATACAGTCTGTAAATTTTAGCCTCATGTAACTGCCATGACAGATCACTCCTTGGGGTGGGGAGGCAGAACTGGGGGGAAGGAGAAGGAAGGACAGCCAACTATGGTGGCATCAGATAATGTGGATGAGTTTAGGATCTGTGAGTTATCTCTGCTCTGCAAGCAATCTGAGAAATGAAATCATCCCTCAGATAGGAAACAGTAACTTGCTGAGTAGCTCAAAGGGAGTAAAACCTTCGAAAGAGTGAGCATATGTGACACATTAAAGTTGAAAAGGCCAGGCTTTCCTAAAGCATAAAATCAGATTTTAGAATTTACCAGTGATTGATTCAAATGAGAAAAACATATAAAGACGAGTAGTTCAATGTGGCAGAGGTAGGACTTTGAGATGTCCATGCCAGAAAGGTGGAGAGATGTCTTTAAGGTTAGTGCAGGGTTGCATGAAGTGGGTCAAATAGAGAAGGAAACTGTTTTCATCATCCAAGAAGGTCATAAACTTGCACAAGGCCTGCCTTAGTTTCTTAGTGTTGCTGTAACAGAAATACCACAAGTGGGTGGCTTTAAAAAACGGAAATTTTCTCACAGTTCAGAAGGCTAGAAGTCTGAATTCAACAGGTGGCTCTAGGGAGGTCCTTTCTTGTCTATTTCTGCTTCTAGCAGCCAGTAATCACTGGAGTTCATGAGCCTGCAGAATCATCTGCCTTTCTCATCTTCAGATAGTGTCTGTCTTCTTCCTGTATCTGGCTTGCTTGCCTCTGCGTCTAATCTGCCCTTTATATATCTCAAAAGTGATTAGGTTTAAGACACATCCTACACTGATATGGTCTCATTAACATAACTGAGAAAACCTTATTTCAGATGGGATTACATCCACAGGTGTAGGGGTTAGGATTCCAACATATATTTTGGGGGGACATAATTCAATCCATAACAAGGCCAGAGGTAGTATAGATGTAGAATGAAAATGTAGTTCATCTAGGGAATATAAGGGGAAATCATGTACACAGAAACCAGTTTCTAGAGATACAGAAGACAGCTCTAAGTACTGCTAACACACACCTGTTATGGCTGGAATTTTGAGTATACTTGCTTAGTAGCTATTTCAGCAACTGACAAAGGTAAGCCTGTGAATTAAACAACAACAAAACCAACTCTTAAAAGCTACCTTAACCAAACTAAGCCACTCTTTTTCTATCTAGATCAGAAGTCAGTCTGGTAGACTGTGGGTTATATCTGACCCATAGATATGTTTTGTTTGGCTTGCACAGTTTCTTAGGAAATGTCACATTAAAAAAATCTAGATATGTAGCAAGTAGGCTAACTTCATTTCCATATGGCAACAATCAGCTGGAGCTGGGTAGCAAATGTACCTTGTAGATAAAGCATGTATTCCCAATTTTCCACAGTCCCCACCACTTTAAATTATATTCAATACGCCTTATTTATTTTTAAAAATCTACCAAGACCATCTGGCATTTAAGTTGTAACCTCTGGTTCTCATCTTAACATAGAGATCAGAAACCTGTACTTTATATACTTCTTTTCAACATTTATTTATTCAGCATTCATCATTACCCAGACACTACGCATACAAATATAAATAAGGCATTATCCCTGCCCTTGAGGAGTTCACAGGCTAGAAGCAGAGACCAATGTGTTACATGATCATAGGCAGAATGATGGCACAAAAGGACAATCAACTTTGATTTGGCATGTCAGGAAGCACATTACTAGGGAGATGCTTGAGCCAAATCCTGAAGGATCAGTAGAACTTTGCTAGGTATCTCAGAAAGAGGAAACAGGATGTACAGAGGGGACAGGGATGCAACTCTTTTGGGAATTACACTCAGTTCAGAGCAGATGAAACAGAGGGAAGTTGAGGACAGTGAGAGAGAGAGAGGAGCGCTGGGGTTATATAAAGAATGGTTTGTACGCTATATTGAGGAAATTACTGAAGGGATTGAAATCAAGTTTAAATTTCAGAAAAATACTTTTTATAGCAGCATGGAGGCTAGTTTAGGAGACAGAAGATGGTGGCAGAAAGATCAGTTAGGCTAGGAAATCACTGGCAAAATCCAAGCTGATTTGGGGGCTGAAGGCAGTAGGAATGGAGAGGAGAATTTGACTGGAGGTGATGATTGACTAAATGTGGAGGGTGATGAAAAAAGAGGAGTCAAGGAAGATTCCCAAGTTTGTAGCACGAAAGATAAAGTACATATGAAACGCAGGAGAATGATACTTGGGAGGGTAGAAAGAGGTGGTAGAAAGTTTGAGCTATCTGTGGCTACACAGGTTTGAGATGTCCACCTGATATCAAGATATGAATCAGGAACCAGGAGAAAGGTCAAGGCAGAAGAAAAAGACTTAGGAATTGTCAGCATTTATGAGCTATTAGAAGACAGTGAGATAAATAACATCGCATGGAAGTGTGCAGAGTCAAAAAAAGAGCAATAACATAGGTCTAAGAATCCCCAATAAAAATGGAAAATAGGGAGTAATATTCAGCAGTCTGGATGCAGAAGAGCAGACAGATATAATGATTTGAGGTTGGGGGTCACCAGCATAGATAGTGATGAAGAGAATTAGAGTGCAAGGAACTAAGGTGCTGGCAAATGATTGGTATAAATGATACACAACAGATTCTAAGTTGGATAGAGGAAAAGTAAAGAACAGTGTAAGGTTGCCAGGTTTAACAAAAAAAAAAGAAAAACAGGAGTTGACCCAATTAAATTTAATTTCAGATAAAGAATATTTTCAGTAAAAATTTTTCAAATTCAAATACTGAATGGAGCATACATATTTATAGCAAAAAAACCTGTTATTTATGTGAAATTCAGATTTAACTGGGCATCTTGTATTTTATATGGCAATCCTAATCCTTATTAGGTGAAAAAGAAAGAGAGCCTGGAAGTTCTCCTGAGGTCAAAGGGCAAGGGTGTGATGTAGAGCAGTGAGAAAGAAGAATAAAACACCGTAAGTTACCATTTTAGAGATGGAAGAGTTGTGGGTGATGAAAAAGACCAGGGAGGGGTCACTGGAGTTTGTGGCTAAAACAGAATGGAAATGCAGGTTCAAAAAGAAACACTGATGCAAGAGTAGGGGCTGGGTCATTAGCATGGACACTGAAGTAAGTTAAATAATGGAGGGTAGAGGGGATGAATATGAGCCAAGTATCAAAGTCCTCAATAGTAAAATGAACAGGAAGTCAATGAAGGATAATGTAGCAACACAGCAAGAATCTCATACAAAAGAAGAGCTTTTTTACATGATATTGAGAGAAATAATAACTCAAAATTCTGTAATGCCAGAGAGAATGAATGGCTTTCAAAAGTGCAGACTGTATCCTCAGAGAGCAACCAGGCTTCAAATAAGAAGGTGGAGAAGCAAGATGTAGGGTAGTATGTTTTCAATGAAACTGTTATTATACAGAATAGAGAGATAAGGAGTGGGAAAGAGATTATCAGTGGGTCAAGTCCAACAACAAAAAGCAAAAAGGAACTGGTGATGGTATAATTTGGGAACAGATAAGGGTCATGGTTGAACAACATGATGAACATAATTAATGTGATTGAAGTATACATGTGAAGATAGCTGAAATGTCAAATGTTTTGTTACATATATATTTACCACAATAAAAAACAAAACAAAGGAATGGGAATGAGAAGAAAAGGAACAAACAACAAGGGAACCTAATCTTGATTGGGAAGAGAGGGTACATTTCCCTAAGGAAGTGAGGCTTGAGCTGAAATCCAAAGGATATGATGTCTCAAAGGCACCTCATCTTCAACAGGCTAAAGGTCAAAGAGTACCCTAAACCTGGCACTCTTCCTACCTCAGTCAATGGTATTGTTATATAGGTTAGAAATCTAGGAGTCATTCATATTTTCCTCCCAAACCATCCATAAGAATCAGGTAAAGGGAAAAGCATTCCAGGCAGGAGGAACAACATATGTAATGTTCCTATGTTGAAAGAGCATGGTGTATTCTGGAAACTAAAGACCAATTACTTTGGCATAGAAGATGAAAGAACTAGATCATGAAGAGCCATGTAAGCCATTTTAAGGATTTTGTTCTTTATCCTAAGTCCTAAGAATAATGGAAGCCATTAACAAGTCTGAAACAATCGGATTTAGGTTTTGAAAGAGCATTCTAACTGTAGAATGGAGAAGAGATTTGAGAAGGACTAGAACACAGAGATCAAAAAAAGGATGGTGTGCATTCCCAAGGCCAACTCTCCAAAGATTAGACTGGACTATGGGACACAAAATGATACTTGTGAAGAGTGTGCCTCTTAGCTCAAGTAGATACATGAGACTAAGTGGGCAGCTCCTATCTGGAGATGAGATGAGAAGGCAGACAGGGTCAGGAGCTGGCTGAACGGGCATGGGAAATCAAGGGTGGAAAGGTGGAGTGTGCTGTCAGAGTATAGGGTGAGCAATTAGGGTCACATAACAATGTATGTATAAATTTTTGTATGACAGACTAACTTTAATTATAAACTTTCACTTAAAGTACAACAATGAAATTTAAAAAAAGGATGGTGTAGCCATCCAGGTTGAGAAAGGGTGGTATTTGGAATAGGGTGGCAACAGTGGACATGGAGAGAAGTGAATGCTTCCAGTAAAAAGATTAAGCCAACAGGAACTGGTGATAGTGATGGGAATTCTCTCCTAGTTTAAATGTTGTTAGGAATGACCTAGTTGAAAGGGAATGGTTGATTATACAGGAGAGAAAACAGAGATAACTGAGAGGGTTATATAATAGACAGTACTGCCCTTAGACCTGGTAAGGGCCCCTGTCTGTTCTGGCCCTCCTCCTGTTGCAAGGAGCAAGGAGACCATGGGGTCATGCCTGCCTGGAGCCAGCACTGTTCTTTTAGACTGGCTAGATCTGTGGGGCTCATCTTCCCCCTACTTTAATGACTAAGGTACACCTGACCTAAGCCATTATTTTCACTTGCCTTATATGCATGTGAAAGCTGCACAATGAAAAAGATGGAATAATTGATGCATTCAAATTGTGGTGTTGGAAAAGAATATTGAATATACCATGGACTGCTAGAAGAATGAACAAATCAGTCTTGCAGGAAAGTACAGCCAGAGTGCTCTTGGAAGCGAGGATGGTGAGACTGTCTTACTCCCTTTGGACACATCACAGGAGGACCAATCACTGGAGAAGGACATCATGCTTAGTAAAGTAGAGGGTTACTGAAAAAGAGGGAGACACTCAATGAGATAGATTGACACAGTGGCTGCAACAATGAGCTCCAACACAACAACTGTGAGGATGGTACAAGACTGGGCAATGTTTTCTTCTATTGTACATGGGGTCACTGTGAGTTGGAACTGACTCAACAGCAACTAATGACAGATCTGAGGGCAGACTGAGCTGCAGACTGCATGTCCCTATTTGCAGGGGTGAGCCCTGGTGGCACAGTGGTTAAGAGCTTGGCTGCTAACCAAAAGGTTCACATTTTGAATCTACCAGCTGCTCCTTGGAAACCCGATAGGGCAGTTCTACTCTGTCCTTTAGGGTTGCTATGAGTTGGAACTGACTCTTTGGCAACGAGTTTAATTTATTTGCAGGGGAGGGGCCCTGGCGGCTCAACGGTTAATTGCTCAGTGGCTACCGTTCGAACCCACCAGCCTCTTCTCATGAGAAAAGACCTGGAAATCTGCTCCTGTAAAGATTTTACCCTAGAAAACCCTATGGAGCAGTTGTGCTCTATTCTATAGGGTTGGTAGGTGTCAGAATCAACTCAACAGCACACAACAAAAACGATTTGCAGGGGGGCAGGATCAGTGGACAGAAGCTTGGACTTATGGGCTGCCCTCACATATGCATGCTTGGACCGTCTTGGCACGGTGCATCAAGAACATGGGGGTAAGAAAAGAAAGAGCTCAGCCTAGGGACTCTGAGGAGGTGTGAGAATTCTAAATTTAAACTTGGCCTTCCAGAGCATTAAGAAGTGGATTTGTCAGGGAAGCAGAATAAAACATATTTTATATAATAGTTTGTTATCTTGATTTATAACTTAAATATTTAGACACCCCCAAGATTATGGTCCCCGGACACCCTGCTAACTCAAAACAGAAGCCACTCCTAAAGTCCACCTTTCAGCCAAAGATTAGACAGGCCTATAAAGCAAACAATAACACACGTGAAGAACATGCTTCTTAGTTCAAGCAAGTATACAGGACCAAATGGGCAACACCTGCCCAAGAGCAAAGAGGAGAAGGCAGCAAGGGACAGGAAAACTGGAGAAATGGACATGGGGAATCTGGGGTGTAAAAGGAAAGGGGGAGAGCGCTGACACACTGCAGGGATTGCAACCAATGTTACAAAACAATTTGTGTATAAATTTTTGAATGAGGAACTAATTTGCGCTGTAAACTTTCACCTAAAGCACAATTAAAAAAAACAAAATTTAGACAGATGGTATGTGGGCCTCCATAGCCACACTCTTGCCCAGGCTCTGCAACTTTAAGGCTGGGCCTGGTAACAGTGTACGATAGTGTAATAGAGTATAGCTCAAGGAATAATAAATTTACAAAGAGCAGAGCACACTTTATCTGGGCCCTTAAAGAAGTCAGATTTCCCAGACTTCTGTGTGGGAGATGTGGGAATAAATGGTGCATGTTTCAAGGTACTATATTAATGAATATAAATTCTACATCTGACAGAGATAAAAGATTATATGGAGAGGTTAACAATTAAGAACTATTTTAACTGTCAAGGTTTCAGTGTGATTTTTTAAAAGCTTCTTGAATATGGCAGAAAGGACCTTAGTTATCATGTACTCAAATCTATTCACTTAATAGATGAGAAAACAGAGGTCCTGACAGGTAAAGCTTAGGTCACAAATCTAGTGAGTAGCACGCAATTTCCAGCCCTGTGCTCTTTCCATTCTTCCAATACTACCTTTCATGAAGACATCTGCTGCCAGTAAATTCCAATTACAAAGTTTTCACGGTTATGTATTAAAAGAAGTAAATACTTTCATTACCTTAAAATTTTAAGGCACCTAAAAATAAGTCAGTCTATAAACCAATATTAACACTTTGACTCCAAAAAATTCTAAACACACACACAAAATGAGAAAACAAAATAAAGAATTCCAACTTCTTGAAGTCTTCAAGAATGGGTATTCTTGAAAGGTTACTTTTAACTGTTCCCAGAAAGCTACAGGCAACTTAGGGTTCCTTAAAAACAAACAAACAAACCAAAAAACCCAAACCGATTGCCGTCGAGTCGATTCCAACTCATAGCGACCCTTTTAGGACTCATAAGATATCCTCTTACTGGTCATCTCCTGACTGGGGTACTTTTATTCTTACATCCATGCCTTTGGACGTTCTGATTTCATGTGAGACCTTAGAATTAAATTAAGATCGTGTTCCTTCATGTTTGTTATCTTGATTGCGGTAATGGTTTCATCGGTGCATACTTACGTCAAACTTACCAAATTGTACACTTTAAATACATGCAATTTATTGTATATCAATTATACCTCAGTAAATGTATTAAGGCATTAAAAAAACGTGTTCCCCGCCATGGTAACACATATTACTGTAACCTGTCTCCCCAAATTCCTTATTTCTATGCTAAAAATCAAAATAGAAAGCACACAAAACACTGAACGGTCAGGGAGCTAAATAAACACTAAAACAGAGAAATTTGTCAAAAGTCTTGTTTTTCAAAAACCTGTAAATGTCGCTGGCGGATTTTTCTTGGAGAGGCGCAGTTATAACAAGTAAAATAATGTTAAATTTAATTATATTAAAACGTTCGTGCTAGTAAAGGTCTCCAATTACAAGTTAAAAAAATTCTCCAAACACAAGGAAAGTCTTACCTTCAAGTTCGGAAGCAATCCGAAAGTTCTAGGCTTGAAGGAATATATCTCCCTCAAAACATTAGCGTTGACGATTTTAACAATAATGTTCCTTGTTACCGCACCAAGTGGACTTTTAACAACAATAATGTTCCTTGTTACCGCACCAAGTGGATTTTTAACAACAATAATGTTCCTTGTTACCGCACCAAGTGGATTTTTAACCCCTCCTTTCAATCAGCCACTGCCTAAGGAAGGATTTAATTCCCGGCACAATTTTCTCCAAGCTGAGCATCCCGGAAATCCGGCTTTCAGAGAGCGCAAAGGACCAAACGGGTCACTAAGAAAAGGAAAAGAGGTAGAAGTAAGACAAAGTCGTCGAGGCAGAGACGAGAGCGACATGGGCATGGTGGATTTTGGGTCCGAAGTGGCGGGTTCTTCCCGCATTCCCACCGGGCACCCGAGTTCCCGCTGGCAACATGTGGAAGACCCTCCCTTGGTAGTTTGCTCAGCCACTCGCCGCGCCCCGCGGAGCGCTGACCTCCAAAGCGGGTCCGCCGGGCGATCCCGCCCCTCGGCTCCATATTCGTGCCTTTGGTTCCTAGAGCGATCTCTCAGTGTGGCTCGCCCAATCGAGGGCCTGGCCGGTGGCCCTGCAGCCCCGCCCCTTCCCCACCCCTCGCGGAGGGCCCGCCCCTGCCCAGCGCCCGGGAGCGGAGGAGAGTAAATACAACAGGAGCGCAAAATGGCGGAGCCAGCGAGTCCAGTGCGCGGCACCGCGGCTGCCTCCACTGCCGCCGTCTCGGAGAAAGAACCGTTTGGCAAGCTGCACTCCCTCTCCGGGGATCCACCGGGCTCTCTGTCCGCCAAAAAGGTCCGGACTGAGGAGAAAAAGGCACCGCGGAGAGTGAACGGAGAAGGGGGCAGCGGTGGGAACAGCAGGCAGCTGCAGCCGCCGCCGGCAGCGGTACCTTCGCCTCAGAGCTATGGGAGCCCCGCGTCTTGGAGCTTCACCGCTCTGTCGGCTGCTCCTTCCCCGTCTTCCTCTTCTCGGAGCAGTTTCTCTTTCTCTGTTGGCTCGGCCGCCCCTTCCTCAGCCTCCGCTTCCTCGTCTCAGCCGCTGCCGCGCAAACTCCTGGTCCCTCCTACATTGCTGCACGCTCAGCCTCACCATCTCCTGCTGCCGGCCGCCGCCTCCTCGGCCAACGCCAAGCCACGCAGACCCAAGGAGAAGCGGGAGAAGGAGAGGCGGAGGCACGGCCTCGGCGGGGCGGCCGAGGCCGTCGGGGCCGCCCGGGAGGAAAATGGGGAGGTGAAGCCGCTGCAGCGAGGTGGGTTCCTGCGCCAGCGGGGGAGGGGAGGGCGCCCCGGCCCGCCACCGCCCCTCGCGCTCCCCGCAGCTCCCTCGCGCCCGGCAGGGCCCTGGAAGGGGGAGCGCGGGGGCCGCGGGCGCCGGCCAGGAGGGGGCGGGTGGCGTCCCGTTCTCAGCAGGCGATTTTGCAGTCCCCTTGGGGACAGGAAATGGAGCCTGTAATTTCGGTCGCCGAGAGGGGAATGGCCGAAACTCTTATTTTCTATATCGTTTCTGCCTCTCGGCTAATGTGCTGCAGAATTTGTAGAATTCGGTCTGGAGGACCCGCCTAGGTGTGTTTGGCTAAGGAGAGAGTGGGGAGAATGGCATGGGGGAAGAGTTTGGTCTTGTAAAAGATGCTCGATTATTAGGTTGTTCAGACGTGATCACGGGAATTCATATTTGTGACACTGCCTGCAACACCAGAAAATCTGTCAAAAAAGGGGTGTGGAGAGCATTGGCGTCAGCTGGAAACTACCAGAGGCCTGAGCTTTTCATCCCTATTAGGGAAATGAGGTAGTGTGCAGGGCCGTAAGTGTGTTGTTTCATAAGGTACCCTCCTCTCCGCTCTGTATTCTTAATTTTTAAGTATTTTGAGTAGTTGTGTTTGAAATACAGCCTTTAGAAAGAATTTTCAGCCATGTTCTTTTTTCTGCGGCAAATGAGAAAATCAGGAGCATTGACATATTTTGGCCAGATCAAGTGGCTAAAAATGTTTTAGCGTCAGAAAAAGGCAAATTCTTAAGCTTCCTTTTTCAGACAGGGTTGTTTTCGTTTCAAATTTAGGTTAGTCTTATTTTCAGAAAGTATTTCTTTAAAATAGGTGGTATGGATACACAATGATCTGACAGTGATACAGCATGGAGACTGGTTGAAAATGAGATCTTTATGTGATCAAACCTTAAAGCTCATAATGATCTTTATTATAAATATACACTGCATCGTTTTGTCAAATAAAGACTTTTTTGCTTCATGGGAAAAAATGAAATATTAAGCAGTTTTAGCATTGCTGCTCTAAAGGTAGCTTTGATCAGGAGAAATTCCCTGTATATTTGAATTGGAATGGTTTGTTTTTCAGTTTTTTTAAACGCTCTCGAGTGTGTATCAACAGTTAACTTCTTCCTTGATGTTTTGTCTGCAACAAAGCTTTGACATCTAAGCGTAGCCATCAGATACTCCGGTCCAACTGTGATCTCTCAGCTTTGGAGAGTTGTTTCTAGGAAAGTGGTTTTGAGGATGGAATTTATACTACTTTTACTCAGGAATTTGAGGTGGTTAGTATTTCAAAGCTATTTTGTTTTAATTACATGTAAAATGTAAAAGTGATAAGTGTCTGTAAGTCTGTCCATAAACAGCTCAGTATCAGTGTTGTTATTTGTGGTGTGTAAACATCATACTTATGTTTCATAAGCTCTTTGAGGATATAACATTGTTATTGAGACCAGACAGTATTGGAATGGCTGAAAATAAATAAATAAGCATTTTTTAAAATTCTAACTTAGAATACGGAGTACAGAAATGACCCTTTAAGTGAAATGGCTGTTAAGAGAAATTTTTATAGTCTTTTAAATTATATTTAGAAGACCCCTTTTGAGGGTTACTTCATACATTGTCAATTCTGAATACAAGCAATGTGTTTTCATTTAAGATGCTTATCTCTGGATTTATGTGGGGAAGACATTTATTGATGTCCTATGTGGGTCTTTTTGTTTTTTGTTTTTCAGTAGTGACTGGATATTAACACTATTGTGAGATTTTCATTTTTTGACAGAAATGCTGCTATTTAATTGAGGAAAAACTAAAAATCAAAGAAAAGGATGGCTTTTCATTGTTTTGATGGTAAACTTTATGGTGAAAATCTTTCCCTCTTAATTTGTAAAGTACTCATGTTCTTCTAAAGCTCAGGTTTAACTGAATTGAAGTTCTGTAGTAATCAAGAAGATTTTTTAACAAACAATTGTAATAAAATAGTATTACATACATGCGTTGACTATAGCACAGTTACAAATATGAAAGTCCTCGTTTGTAATACAGTTCTCATTTCTGTGGGGTTTTTGTAGACATATTAGTGAATAGATGATCAAGTATCTGTTTTAGGTATATACCTTTTTTAGTGTTCTAAGTTGACTGTACATAGGATAGTACAGCAACCCCTCAATTATCCACAGCGCATTGATTGAACAGTCTGAGGCAGAACTGGAAGTTAGCTATAAAGACACCTAAGCAAAGAAAATAGTTCCTACTCCCCTCAAAAAACAAACAAAGAACACCCAAAAGACCCAGTCTCCCAACTGTGGTTATTAAAGGTCTTGTATTTCTTTATAGTAGGTTGTTTTTTTGTTTTGTTTTAAGCCCTTTGTCATACTGCTTTATTTCCACACTAGTGGATGTTCTAACAGGATTGTTTGGATTAAATGAGAGTATGCATATGAAAGGGCCTGTCGGCATTTAGTAAACGTTCTTTACTTCTAAAGTATAATGTTTTTTTGTTTGTTTTAACCCCATAACAGATTAAGAGATGCGTCAATCCTGATAGAGGAAGGATTATTAACAGTAGATTTGAAAGTTAAGGGTGAGAATTATAAAAGCATAGTAGTCTGGGCCCGTTTAGTATAAGGGTTAAAGCCTTACGCATGTAAAACCTCTGAAGCCATCTAGACATAGTTGTGTAGCTGACTTGCATTAATAAGCCTGAGTCATCAAGGGAAAGTTAAATTGTATTTCTTATAAAAAGAAAATGTGCAAAACAGTTTAGATTTTTTAAAATAAGAAATAACCAGGTTATTTGTAGCGGTATAGTCTATAGAAGAGTTCACAACCATTTTTCTTTTTCTTTAAGCCTGGATAAATTATTGAGTTGGTAAATGTGGAAATTAAAAGTAGACATGTACTGAAGGTATCCAATATTATATTATGGCAAACAACAAAACAAACATTGCATTAAATATTAAAATACCTTAACTGATTCCAGTAACTAATAAGATTTGTACAGTTTTTCTAATTTTTGTTAGTTTTCTTTTGCCTTACATTTATTTACATTTATTAACATTTTTTTCCATGGAATGTCTCTGTGAAGTGTCCCAAGACAAAAACAGAGCATTTTCACTGAATTTTTTCCTTGCAAGTATAGTTAACGAATTTAATGAAGATAAGAGACTTCTCTTAGAATTGAATAATTTTTTTTAATGTGGTAGAATTACATATAACAAAACATTGCCATTTCAATATTTTTTACATGTACAATTCAGTGACATTAATTACGTTCATCATGCTGTACAACCATCATCACTGTCTTTTTCCAACTTTATTTCCATCACCCTGAACAGAAAATGCCCCTTCCCTCAATGCAGCAACTCCCCCTTCCCTCCTGCCCGTGGTAACCACTGTTAAACTGATCTCTATACATTTGCCTAAGAATTGAATAATTTGAGGTTTGTAAATATAGTGCTTTTAAAGTGTTTGAATCTGAGGATTTTTCAAACTACCCTTTCTCCTATCATTCTGATACTGTTATTCCACTATTTTAGGTTAAATTCATATCCAGAGTTTTCATCATTATAAGCAAGTAAATATTTGTTCCTGCTGAGACAGTAGTTTACTTTTATTTTCTTGCATGACTTTTTTTTTTTCCCCCATGGCTTATTTTTTCATTTGCTTAGTTTTCTCTGAGTTTCTGGCCAAGCCTTTCCATACCCTCCAGCAGCCATAAAGTGTTTCTCAGTACAATTTTCCACATGGTCAAATCTGTCACATAAACTTACCAGTTCCATTTGTTCCTGTAGACATCCCTTCTGAAGCTGCCCCCCTTCCTGCTTCAGTCTGGATTGTTTCCTCTTTAGGCCTGCTCCATAACTATCATCTTGGGACTTCCTTTAGCTGATATTCTAGGAATTTCCTTCACTTTTGTTGAATCCTCTTTTTCTGGATCCCATGCCTTCCATTTGGTTTATTTCCTCATTTTGGTTTCCTTAAATAACTTCTGTGAAAGAGTGCGTGGAAAGTGTGTGTGTGTGTGTGTGTGTGTGTGTGTGTGTGTGTATACGTATGTATATATACATATATATATTTATTGTGCTTTAGGTGAAAGTTTACAGCTCACGTTAGTTTCTCATACAGAAATTTCTACACACATTGTTATGTGACCCTAGTTGCTATCCCTGTAATGTTACTGCACATTTCTCCTTTCCACCCCGGATTTCCCATGTCCATTCAACCAGCTCCTATGCTTTTCTGCCTTCTCATCTCACCTGCAGACAGGAGCTGCCCATTTAGTCTTGTATATCTATTTGAACTAAGAAGAAGCACACTCTTCACGAGTATCATTTTATGTCTTATAGTCCAGTCTATTTGAAGAGTTGGCTTTGGGAATGGTTTTAGTTCTGGGTTAACAGAGTCTGGGTGGGGGGTGGGGGCAGAATGTATTTTTTGATATTTTATTTTTATCTTCATACTTGTCTGTTTGGCTGTTGAGAGATTTCTGTATTGGAAATCGTTTTCCCTCAAAAGTTTGAGGACATAGTTGAGAAATCTGATCTCCAAAACATTGTCTTTTGTTCTGCTATCTGGGAGATTTTAATCCTTTCACTGAATTTTAAAATTTCAGCTATCTGTCTCTCTTTTTTAATTTTTATGAGCTCTTGTTCTTTGTTTCTGTATTCCATCTTGTTCCTTTTTCATGCGTGCAGCATCTTCTATTATCTCTTCAAGGATATTAATTATAATTTCTTTGACAAATTCTTCCTGTGTTGTTTCGACTCCTCTTTTTTTTTTTTTCTGTTTGTTTTGGTCTCTTTCTTTCGTGTTGGAGCTTTCTGCAGATATATGTGATCCTTAGCATTTCCTTCATATTTAAGAGAAAGTTACTAAAGCTGATCGAAAGCCCCTTGGGCATGCATGAGCAAGGCTCCGTGACTGATGGACTCCAATGTTGCTATCTTTATTTTTTCTGGGTAGTGGGTAGGAAGGCTTTCAGTTTCTTCAGATAAAGATCCTTCATTTTTCTGTCTTTCTCTGTGAATGGAGTGATGGGGAAAGGAAGCTGGCAGAGGTAAGGAGTTTACATGGCAGGTTTGTAGTGCTGGGTGGAGGAAGAAAACTACAAGTCTCACCATTTAGTTCATAAATTTTCCCTTAATTACCCTGTTTTCATTCCAACGTTTCGCCTTTCCCCTCTTCTGTGTGGGATGGCCCTTGAGCCTGGAGCTACTCTGATACCTTGTTCTCCTGGAGTAGGGAGTATTCTGCTCTCGGCCTTTCCCAGCTCCTGAAATTTCTAAGCCTCCAGTTTCTAATCATACAGCATAGTAAATAGGAGTATTTGTCATTATTTCTCTTTGTATGTATTCATGTTAGCCCTCCCGCGATAGGCTAAGCCATTTACCATTCTACCGTCAGCTTTCCATACATTGTATTTCAAGTTACGGTATCTCCTAGTTACAGATGGAGTTTGTGTTTCTTTTTCTTATTGTTTGGGGACGATTTTCAAGAGGGGATTTTGAATTTTTAGCTTTATTTTTTAAATTCTGCTTTTGGTGAAAATTTATAGCTCAAGTTAGTTTCTCATTCATAAATTTATACACATATTGTTTTGTGACATTGGTTGTGATCCCCACAATGTGACAACATGCTCCCCCTTTCCACCCCAGGTTCCCTGTGTCCATTCATCCAGTTCCTGTCCCTTCCTGATTTTGGACAGGAGCTGCCCATTTGGTCTTGTATGTTCCTCAGGTGTGTTATTTTTTGTTTTATGGGCCGGTCTAATCTTTGCTGAAAAGTGGGCTTGGCAGTGGTTTCAGTTCTGGGTTAGCAGAGCATCCGGGGCCTTAGTTTCGGTAGTTCCTCCAGTCTGAGTCAGACCAGTAAGTCACGTCTTTTTGTGTGAATTTGAATTCTGTTCTACATTTTTCTCTTCCTCTGTCTGACACTCTCTGTTGTGATCCCTGTCAGGGCAGTCGTAGGTGGTAGCTGAGCACCGTCTAGTTCTTCTGGTCTCAGACTGGTAGAGTCTCTGGTTCATGTGGTCCTTTGGCCCTTTGGGCTATTAATTTCCTTGTGTCTTTGGTTTTCTTCATTCTCCTTTGCTCCTGGTGGGTTTAGCTGTATTTTGGTTCTATTTGTGCAACAGTAGTCAAGTCACAATCTTTGAACCCACCCTTATTTGTTGTGTAGGGAGGATACCCTTTTTCACAGAGGTGTGAGAATTATAGGAACCTAGCATATTGTACTTTGGGTGGTGCAAACTGTTTGCACTCGACTACTTACTGAAAGCTTGATGGTTCAAACCCACCCAGCAGCACTGCAGAAGAAAGGCCCGGCGTTCTGCTTCCATGAAGATTACAGTGCAGAAAACCTTAAGGAGCTCAGTTCTACTCTGTAATACATGGGGTTGTCATGAATCGGAATTGATTTGATGGTAAAGGATTTGGTTTGGCTTTTTTGGTATATCATAGATATTTACACTGAGTGTTAGTTTCCAACTCTTCCTTTCTGTTTAACACACTGGAGACATTCAGTTTCAATTTTCCCATGGTATACTGGTTTCTGGGAATTTCTAGTGTGTAGTAGTCTGAATCATACTAACTTTTAAAAAAAGTTTATGTATTTCAGACGTTTTAAGTTGATTATAGTAAATGTCATTAATTTTTTACCATCTTTAAGTGAATTAAACTTTCAGATTATGGGTAAACTACTTAAAATAGGATATTGAAAAATAATGATAATTAATTTTTGTTAGAGTAAAAAGAATTATGGTAAAATGTGGTTTATATAAAGCCTTAATGTGAGATATATCAGTGAGTAGGGAGATACCATAATAAAAGTGTATTCTTACCAGCTAATCTTTTTTTACAAGTTCAAATCATTTTCACTTTCAAAGGTACATTGAACTTTACATTGTACATTTTATTTTTTCTTCTTATAAATTGAAAATATTTAATGTCTTCTGAAAATTTTCAATTAATACTAAAGAAACCACAATAGTATAATACCCATCACTCTGCCTCAATAATTATCAATATTTTGCAATTCATATTTCATCTCTCCTCCTCCACTTATTTTTCTTTTATGCTTGAGTATTTTAAAGCATATTCCAGATATGTATCATTTTACCTAAAAATAACTAGAACTGAAATTTTTGTTTATTATAGAAAAATATGCTTATAAATTTCAACAATGCCTATGTGTATAAATTAAAGTGTAAAATTCCTCTCCTTCAAAAATAACTCATTAACAGTTTGTTATATCTCCTTCTGGAATAGGTTTACCTACATATTTTTTAGGTTAACTCTTTAATATCAGAAAATTAATTCAAATAAGCAAACAAAAACCCCTACAACAGCTAGTAGAAGCAGATGCCTGTGGAAGTCACTATATGTTCAGCCACATGAACAAAGAAAATAAAATATTGGGGTTTGATAGGAGAAAAAAGGCATTTTTTGAGGGCTTGTCTTGTGCCATGGCATTATTTCAATATTTTATATTAAAACTGGATTTTTCTTAGTTTGCTCAGAGTTGCATAGCTATGTGTAAGGAGTTTGGATCAACCCCATCTCTGCTGGAGTCTAAACCTGCAATGCTACGGTTAACTTAATTTTTTCCCTTTAGATTGTGATAAACAAGAAGAAAGTAAAGGTAAACTTAAAAAATTCCTAAGTTATTTCTTTTATCCTAACTTTTTATTATAAAAAAAATTTAAGCATACAGAAGTTGAAAGAATAATATGATCCCATTTAGATTCCCCACTTAGATTCAACAGTTAATATTTTATCATATATATGAGCTGAATCATTTGAAATAGATATCATGAAACTTTATCCTTACATATTTCAGCCTGAATCTTCCTAAAAATGAGGATATTCTCCTACATAACCACAATACTTTAGCACACTTAAAAAGTTAATCATACAGCCAGTTTATATACAAATTCTTCCAATTATTCCCAACTCTCCAGTTGTCCCTCAAGCACACTACATTTAGTTGTTACAACTAGTATTTTATTTTAATCTAGAGCTGTGCCATCCTTTTTTTTTTTTTAAATATGACACTGACTTCTAAAAAACGCCAGTGCAAGATACCTCGATCCTTTGCATTTCTTGTAAGCTGACTTAATTAAATTCAGTTTTGGTAAGAATGTTTCATAGGTGTACTTCATATTACATCCCATCAGGAGGCATACAATATTCAGATTATCCCTTTATTAATGATCCTGAGTTTGATCACCTGTTTAAGGTGATGATGGCTGTTGTGTGCTGCCAAGTCATGCAACCCTGTAGGACAGAGTAAGGTTTCCTAGGCTATAATCTGTATGGGAGCAGATCATCATGTCTTTTCTCCCATCTAATGACTGGTGAGCTTAAACCACTGACCTTTCGGTTAGCAGCCCAGAACTTAACCATTGTGCCACCAGGGCTCCTTGATGACCGCTAGATCTCTCTGTTATAATGGTTAATTGTTCCATTTGCGTTTAGATAGTAATCTGTGAGGTGATACTTTATAAATATCCTATTTCCCACCTTTTACCTAGTGGCTTTGGTATCAGTTGATGATTCCTGCCTGAGTTATCCATTTCACTGGGGGTTAAAGAATGATGCCAAATTATTTCTAAATATAAAACTTTTATTTTAACATTATTTTATTTTTTTTAAAAAAAGAAACAATCTAATGTGCCACAATAGGACATCTGTTAAATAAATTATGATTTATACATATAATAGAAACATGAATTGTTGTTGTTAGGTGCCATCAAGTTGGTTCCGACTCATAGTGACCCTACATACAACAGAACAAAACATCTTCATTATCCAGTCCTGTACCATCTTCATAATCGTTGCTGTGCTTGAGTTCATTGTTGCAGGCACTGTGTCATTCTGTCTCTTTCAGGGTCTTCCTCTCTTTTTTTTTTTTTTAATTGTACTTTAGGTGAATGTTTACAGAACAAATATTAACTCATTAAACAGTCGGTACACATATTGTTTTATGACATTGGTTAACAACCCCACGACATGTCAACAGATTCCCTTCTCGGCCTTGGAGGACCTTTTTTTTTTTGGTGAAAATATAGATAGCCAAAGATACACCTTTTCAAAAATTTCTATATGTACAATTCAGTGATGTTGATTACATCCTTCCAGTTGTGCTGCCCTTCTCACTTTGGATGAAGATTTACAGAACAAAATAGTTTCTCATTAAACAGTACACATGTTAGTACACATGACAATGGTTAACAACCCCACTACATGTCAACACTGTCGTTACTCAACCTTGAGTTCCCTATCACCAGCTTTCCTGTCTCCTTCTGCCTTCTAGTCCTTCTCCCTGGACTGCTGTGCCTCATTAGTCCCGTTTTGTTTTATGGGGCTGTGCAATCCCCGGCTGAACGGTGATCCTTGGAAGTGACTTTACCACTGAACTAAAAGGGTGTCTGGGGGCCATATTCTTGGGGTTTCTCCAGTCTCTGTCAGGCCAGTAAATCTGGTCTTTTTTTGTGTGTTAGAATTTTATTCTGCATCCTTCTCCAGCTCTGTCCAAAACCCTCCGTTGTGATCCTGGTCAGAGCAGTCAGTGGTGGTAGCCGGGCACCATCTAGCTGTACTGAACTCAGTCTGGTGGAGGCCTTGGTAGCTGTGGTTCATTAGTCCTTTGGACTAATCTTCCTTGTATCCTCTTCATTCTTCCTTGCTCCCGAAGGGGTGAGACCAGTGGAGTATCTTAGATGGCTGCTCACAGGCTTTTAAGAGAGGGTCTTCCTCTCTTTTATAGACCCTCTACTTTAGCAAGCATGATGTCCTTCTCCAGGGACTAGTCCTTCCTCATCACATGTCCAAAGTGTGTGAGAAGAAGTCTCGCCATCCTTGCCTCTAAGGAGCATTCTGGTTGTTCTTCCTGCAAGACAGATTTGTTCGTTCTTTTGGCAGTCCACGATATATTCAATATTTTTTCGCCAACACCGTAGTTCAAAGGCGTCAGTTCTTCAGTCTTCCTTATTCATTGTCCAGCTTTCGCATGCGTACGAGGTGATTGAAACACCATGGCTTGGGTCAGGTGCAGTTTAGTCCTACCATAAATATTAGGTAGCAGTTAAAACTGATGATACAGATCTACATGTATTGGCATGAAGCAGTATTTCTAACATACTGCCAAATGAAGGAAGCAGGTTGCAGAACACATACAAGATTCGTACACAAGCAAAAAAGCATATGTATGAGAAATCATATATGTGTATATACTACCTGAAAATATAATCATCAAAACATTAACAACAGCATAATGTGATATGCTTTTCTTCACAACTTTCCTACAGTTTGAACAACTTTTATAATGAACACTTTTTTTTTTTTTTTTATTGTACTTCAGGTGAAGGCTTACAGAACAAATAGTTTCTCATGAAACAGTAGTACAC
>NW_004444216.1:802558-803983 GCF_000243295.1 Trichechus manatus latirostris
ACAACCCCACAACATATTAACCCTCTAACTTCTCAACCTTTTTTTTTTTTTGGTGAAGATACACATAGCCAAAGATACACCGTATAACGAGCACATATTTTTACAATTAGAAAAATAAATTAGGCTATTTTCATTATACTTACAAAATAATATCATACAATTTTAAAATGTCAAATAGGCTTACAAAGGACCCTAAACATTTGGTCCAAACCTCTTATTTTACAGATGAAGACGCTTAGACTGACATAGGTTTACTGCCTTTGTTAAGATTACAAATTGGTAGTAGAGCAAAAACTGGCTAAGACCTCCTGACTTATTTCACTCAGCATAATGTTTTAAGGTTCATCCATGTTGTAGCATATATCAGGACATCATTTCTATTTATGGCTGGACAATGAATAAGGAAGACCAAAGAAAAATTGATGCAGTTGAATTATGGTTTTGGCAGAGAATATTGAATATACCATGGACTGCCAGAAAAATGAAAAAATTTTTCTTGGAAGAAGAAGTATAGCCAGAATGCCCCTTAGAAGCAAGGATGGCAAGACTTCGTCTCACTTATTTTAGATATGTGATCAGGAGGGATCAGTCCCTGGAGAAGGACATTATGCTTGGTAAAGTAGAGGGTCAGCGAAAAAAGAGGAAGACCCTCGAGATGGATTAACACAGTGGCTGCAACAATGGGCTCAAATATAGCAACGAATGTGAGGATGGCGCAGGACGGGGCGACGTGTTCTTTTGTACATAGGGTCATTATGAGGCAGAAGCGACTCGACAGCACTTAACAACAACAATATCCATATGTGTATACCACATTTTATTTATCCATTTGTCTGTTGGTGGACATTTAGGTCGTTGCCACCTTCTGGCACTTATGAATAGTGTTGTAATGAACATTGGTGTACAACTTTCTGTTTGTGTTACTGCTTTCAATTTTTTTGGGTACATACCTGGGACTGGGGTTGCTTTCTAATAGAGTAGTTCTATGTTTAACTTTTTGAGGAACTGCCAAACTGTTTCCACCAGCAGTAAAAGAGGATTCCAGTTTCTTCACATCCAGGCCAACACCTGTTATTTGTTTTCCTGTCTCTTTGGTGAAGTGTTTGTTATTGGTTGTTTGCTTTCTTGTTATTGAGTTGTGAAAGTTTTTTACACATTCTGGATACAAGTCCTTTATCAGGTATGAGTTCTGCAAATATTTTCTCCCATTCTGTGGCTTTTCATTCTCTTAATATTGCCTTTCATAGTACAGAAGTTTTTATTTTGACGAAATAGCCTTTATAATTTTGTTCTGTTATGGTTCATGCTT
This sequence comes from Trichechus manatus latirostris, assembly GCF_000243295.1. Taxonomy (NCBI): domain Eukaryota; kingdom Metazoa; phylum Chordata; class Mammalia; order Sirenia; family Trichechidae; genus Trichechus; species Trichechus manatus. The sequence continues at coordinate 803,868 of NW_004444216.1, forward strand.
TTTGGCCTTGTGTAACCCGGTGTCACAAAGATATTCTTGTATGTTTTCTTTTAGACATTAGGTTTTACACTTACATCTATACTGCGGTTTGAAAATTTTTGTATATGATGTGGGTT
>NW_004444216.1:808784-867347 GCF_000243295.1 Trichechus manatus latirostris
AACAGCCTGGTACTGGTACAAAAACAGATACATAGACCAATGGAACAGAACTGAGAATCCAGACATAAATTCATCCACCTATGAGCAGCTGATATTTGACAAAGGCCCAAAGTCTGTTACTTGGGGAAAACACAGTCTCTTTAACAAATGGTGCTGGCATAACTGGATATCCATCTGCAGAAAACTGAAACAAGACCCATATCTCACACCATGCAGAAAAACTAACTCAGAATGGATCTAAGACTTAAGTATAAAGTCGAAAACAAGAAAGATCATGGAAAAAAAATAGGGACAATGCTAGGAACCCTAATAGGGATAACACGGCATAAACACAATGCGAACCATAAGTAACAGGGCACAAGCACCAGAAGAGAGACTAGATAAAAGGGAGCACCTAAAAATCAAACACTTACGCTCATCAAAAGACTTCACTAAAAGAGTCAAAAAGACACCCTACAGACTAGAAAAAAAATTTTTGGCTATGACAAATCCGATCAGCATCTGATCTTTAACATCTAGAAGATACTGCAATACCTTGACAACAAAAAGACAAATAACCCAATTTAAAAATGGGCAAACGATAAGAACAGGCACTTTGCCAAAGAGGATATTCAGGCGGCTAACAGACACATGAAGAAATGCTTCTGATCATTAGCCATTAGAAAAATGCAGATCAAAACTACAATGAGGTATCATTTCACCCCAACAAGGCTATCCTTAATGCAAAAAACACAAAATAATAAATGCTGGAGAGGTTGTGGAGAGACCAGAACACTTATACACTGTTGGTGGGAATGTAGAACGGTACAACCAATTTGGAAATCGATTTTGCGCTTCCTTAAAAAGCTAGAAATAGAAGTACCACATGATTCAGCTATCCCGCTCCTTGGAATATATCCTAGAGAAATAAGAGCCATCACACGAATAGATGTATGCACACCCGCGTTCACTGCAGCGCTGCTGACAGTAGCAAAAAGATGGAAACAACCTAGGTGCCCATCAGTGGACAAGTGGATAAAGAAATTATGGTATATCCACACACTGGAATACTACATAACGATAAAGAACAGCGATGAAGCCATGAAACATAACATGGAGGAAGCTGGAGGTCATTATGCTGAATGAATTTAGTCAGTCACAGAAGGACAAATATTGTATAAGACCACTATTATAAGAACTCAAGAAAAGGTTTAAACACAGAAGAAAACATTCTTTGATGGTTACGAGGTTGGGGAGGGAGAGTGAGGGTTATTCACTAACTTGATAGTAGACAGGTATTATCTTAGGTGAAGGGAAGGACAGCATACATTGCAGGGGAAGTCAGCACACCTGGACTAAACCAAAGCTAAGGATTTTCCTGAATACAGTCAAACACTTTGAGGGACAGAGTAGCAGGGGTAGGGGTCTGGGGACCATGCTTTCAGGGGACATCTAGGTTAACTGGCAATACAAAGCTTATTAAGAAAATGTTCTGCATCCTACTTTGGTGAGTGGCGTCTAGGGTCTTAAAAGCTTGCAAGCAGCCATCTAAGATGCATCAATTGGTCCCAAGCACCTAGAGTAAAGGAGAATGAAGACACAAGGAAAGTATTAGCCCAAGAGACAGAAAGGGCCACATAAACCACAGACTTCAACAACCTGAGACCAGAAGTAGTAGATGGTGCCCAGCCTCCACCAGTGACTGCCCTGACAGGGAACACAACAGAGAGTCCCAGATGGAGCAGGAGAAAGATGAGGTGCAGAACTCAAATTCTAGTAAGAAGACCAGACTTAATGGTCTGACTGAGACTGGAGGAACCTCAGAAAGCATGGCCCCTGGATTCTTTATCAGCCTGAAATAAAACAATTTCTAAGGCCAACTCTTCAGACTGGGATTGGACTGGACTGTGGGATTTAAAGTGATACTCGTGAGGAGTGTGCCTCTTAGCTCAAGTAGATACAAGAGACTAAACGGGCAGTTTCTGTCCGGAGGTGAGATGGGAAGGCAGAGAGCGTCAGGAGCTGGTTGAATTGGACGTGGGGAATCGGGTGGAAAGGAGGAGTATGCTGTCACAGTATGGGGAGGGCAATTAGAGTCACATAACAATGTATGTATAAGTTTTTGTATGAGAAAAAAATAAATGAAAAGAAAATTATTCATCAATTATCTATTTAAAAGCTACATGTGTATCTTCACCTATTCTGATATTCTTTTATATCACCATAATAATTTCTTCGTATTTAAACTAGATTACGAGTTTATTTCTAGTATTTTGTTTTATTAGCATGATTAAGAGTTTTTCCCAGTATATATTTTTTGAGATTATTACTGGTATATAAGAAAACTTGGTTTTTCTACATTCATTTGGTAATTGGGTATATCCTTTTACAACAGTGAAAGGTTATCGTTTTTTTTGTAATTGGGCAGATTAAATTGCAGTGAGATACTTTGTGATATTCAGGAAATGATTCTATGTGTTACTTCAAGCATTGTGTTTGTCATTGAAATCCAAGATCTCTGTTTTTAGCACAGTATAAGTATTCAACTAGACAATTTTAGTACTTAGATGCTGTGGTCAATGTTAACAAAAATGGCAAAATCAGTTAATAATAGATAAACGATAAATCCATAATAATAAAATCTCTGCATTCAGATATCTTAAACAGTCTAACATTGTAATTATAACAGTTAGTATAGTAAATTAAATACCAAAAACAAGTGGAAAGTAGTGGTGGTATTAGTAGGATTGTGGGCAGGCAGATACTAAGAAAAGAATCTAAGCAAGGGAGAATGTTTGAGAGAAACTTAGAGGGGCAGATTAGTAAGATTTCAACAAAGAGATTAAGAAGGTGTTTTAGGTAGAGCATTATATGAAGGAAAATGGAAACCTGCATGGAAAGTAACATTCATGGAATCTAAGTAAGAAAACTGAGCTATGTAATGTTGTAGAAGCTAATGGAGGAAATAATTTCAGGGTATTTGGTTCTGTTTATAGCTCTGACAGTATATGTTTCTAGGCATCTTTAGCCCTTCCCTCCTAGATTTTAAAATATTCAATGCATTTTGTAAGACAGTTTCTGTTTCTACATTTCTCTGGTGATGTCACTGCATGTCTTGTACGTATATAAAATACAGTTGCTATCAGGTTGACTCTGACTCATGGTGACCCTATGTGTGTCAAGAGTAGAACTGTACTCCATGGAGTTTTCAGTGGTGAATTTTCTTTGAAGTAAGTCTTCAGGCCTTTCTTCTGAGGCACCTCTCTCTGGGTGGACTCAAACCTGCAGCCTTTTGGTTAGCAACTAAGTGTGTTCATCGTTTTTACCACCCTGGGTTTCCTTGTACATAATATAACTTAACCAAAAACAACTTCTTCAGTAATTATGACAGGATTTTATGAAGTCTGGACTGCTGTGTAAGAGGCTACCCTAAAATTTGGTAGCTTAAAACAGCAACCATTTTATTATATCTCATGATTTTGTGGGTCCGGAATTTAAGTGGTTCTCCTGCTCCATGTGGTGTTGACCGGTGTTGCTTGGTGGTATGCAGTTGCCCTGGTGTGGTCTAGCCTGTAGGTTCATGATGACTTTACTTACATGCCTGTTACCTTGTTAAGGATGTTGTTAAGGATGGCTGGAAGTTGAGCTGAACCCTTTTCCGTCTTCATGTTGTCTCAAGGTCTTTCTTCATGATCTTTTCAGCAAGACAGTTGGTTTTTTTTACATGACAGCTCAGAACTCTTTAAGTGTTCCAAGAGATTTGGGCAGGGGCAGTAAAGTTTGTTATGACTTAGCTTTTGAAGTTTGAACCAGTTCATCACTGTACACATGTTAGGGCACATAAATATATTTGTTTTATAAATGTTTTATTTAGAGCACATTCTACACTGACTGTTTGGAAATAAGTAAATTGTATTTTATAGACTACATTGTATATACTACTACAAAGTATATACAATGTAGTAGACTACTACAATGTACTCTATAAAATAGAATTTAGCAATGTAAAATGATATTATTCTCATTTACAAAAGATATTAAATGTGTTAATAGACCCAAATGAAATTTGATAGAGTTCATAGAGAAATTTGTAGATTCCAGCTAAAAATAAAGTATCTGTAGGAGAATTGTTGTTAGCTGCCATCAGGCTTTGACTCATGGCAACCTCATGTACAACAGAATGAAACCTTGCCCAGTCTTGGCACCAATAGGAGAATTATCTAGTGAAAGTAGCTGAATACATAAGTTTTTAAATTTAGAACTTCAGTTGGTTGTGAAAAAATATTATTAGGAATATATGACAAGACCAATGATTCCCACAGATATAGACTCACATATGCTGTCATCATTAACCAGAAAGAACTACATGTTTTACTGTTTGCAATGTGGAATATAATTTTAATTGAATAATATAATTGCATAACATGAACTTAGAGGTCTAGAATGTCCCAGGTTACATGTGAAAGAGTTGCATTTGATATGAATGTTGTTGTGTAAGACTCAGTGACTTAAGAGTGATTTAACTCTGTAACCTAGATATGAAGTATAATACCTTTCAATGAGTTGGAATCGACTTGGCAGCATACAACTTTATATCTTGACTATATAATATATTGAGGCGATAAAAAGTAATTTTATTTCTGTTCTGTAGACGAATTTTACTGGTGGATCAGTAAGGAAAACTTGACCTGAAGTTGTTCACTGTGGCAGGAGAAGGAGCCCAACCCAAACCGCTTTTATCACATTATACCTGGGTTTCATTCATTCTTTTATTTTCCTGTTAATTTTTGTTTGTTTGTTTTGTGACTACTGTTGCTATACTGGAGCCCTGGTGGCGCAGTAGTTAAGAGCTCGGCTGCCAACCAAAAAGGTTGGTAGTTCGAATCCACCACTTGCTCCTTAGAAACCCCATGGGGCAGTTCTGCTCTGTCCTGTAGAGTTGACAGTATTTATTCACTCTGTGTATGTTACTACTGTAGGTGGTTTCCTAATAAAATTCTACGGCTGTGCTTAGTAGTAATAGCTACATTTGTTGAGTAAGGAGCCCTAGTGGTGCAACAGTTAAGCGCTGGGCTGCTAACCAAAAGGTTGGTGGTTTGAAACCATGCAGTGGCTCCTCTGGAGAAAGACCTAGAGATCTGCTCCCGTAAAAATTACAGCCTAGAAAACCCTATAGGGCAGTTCTACTCTGTCACATGGAGTCGCTATGAGTCGAAAATTGACTTGAAAGTACCTGGGAACAACAGCAGTGTTAGAAATAATTCATATATTGCCTTTAGTCTTAACAAATTTAAAAGGTGCTGTTATCTTTAACAGATGAAAATACTGAGGAACAGTGGAGTTAAGTAACTTATTTGGTGTCACTTGGTCAGTTAATGGCAGAGTCAGAATTTGAACTTAAATACATGTAACCAGAAAAACTGAATTATTTCTACTATGTTACTATATGTTTAGGGTTTCTTAACCCCCAGAGGTCTTAAAATTGTCTCATGTTCAACATTCTGTTCCTTTTTGGGGGTGAGTGAGGTCTAGAGTATGTTAGCCAAAGCAGACTGCCTATTCTGAATATTAAGACATAAAGATCTTACAATTTGGACTTCCTCGTAATAACTTCAGACCTTTTTTTGCATTACTGTACACAACATAGGATGTTGTTATTGTATGAGTCATTGTGCTAAATTTTCCTTTTTTATAAAGAAATAGAATAATAGGCTCAGTATTATCATAGATCAGAGATCTGTTAGTATAAGCTGAGGATTTAGAAGTAGTGAGTGTGAGATTCAGCAAGCCACAGAAGCTTCACAACTCTCCCTCGGGTTCAACAATTCACAAGTTTTATGTTCTTAGTTGACTGGATTTGCACAAGTCTTTCAAATCTCAGGATTCTTAAAATGTATCAGCATTTACAGTTAATGTTCAAAAGGACCATTCACCCCTTTAGCAATTTCCCTCAGTGTGAATGGGCTAACAATTCTAGAGGAGGCGAGGCATCAGGTGTTTTAAACACTGTCTGTGTCGAGCTTGTCGATCTCAACTTTCCAAGTTTATGGAAAAATAATTTAAATTCTCGGGCCCCCAGCTTTCTTCCTCTGTAAAATGAGGGGAGTAGATGACATCTCTAATTCTGTGGACACTTTTCTGGCAACTGCCTCGCTCCAACACTATCTTGTCTATTATTCACTTGTCATATCTCCACTATATCCTGTTCATTTCTAAAGTGTTATAAAAGCATTTACTTTCTTATATTACATCCTCATTTCTCTAATTCTTCTCTGCTTCCTTCTTATACGGATTCAGCTATGTTTTTTTACTGCCTGCTGTGTGCTTGGCGCTGTGGGGGGAATGTAAAGAGGAAAGCTTTCTATGTTTTACCTTCAGAGAATTTGTTATTTAATTGGAGAGATAATTTGCTGCAATATAAGAGACACTACATATTGTTGCTCATCTTGTTTCTTACTTTCTCTCCATGTTGCTTTTGTTGTCTTCTGTGATCGCTAACCCTTCAAATACTTACCACTAGTAATTTGTTTCTATCTACTTGAACCCTTTTCTTCTGTTGCTTCCTGGAAACTTCATTCATATTGAACATCAGTTGTGTAAAGTGCTATTCTAGGTTCTAGGGAAGGTAAGAAAGATGAGTAAGATGTGGTAACTGAGAGGAGTTTACAATCCAGCAGGGCAGATAGAGCAGCAACTATACAAAGATCAGAATTCAGATCTTGAGAGAAGCTGAGGAGGAGTATGTGATCATTTTCTAGTTCCAGGGATTAAGGAGTGCTTAATTTAAGAAGCTGAATTTCAGCTGTTTGCAGGATGTGTAGGATTTTGGCAGGCATAGTTGAGAATGAAGAAAAGCATTCTAGCTAACGTTAGCAGAAATATTAGGGTAAGACAGTTGAGGAATGATGAATCAAACAATTTGGAATCTAGTGTATGTAACACTTGTGGGTGAGTAGTAGATGAAAGACTAAAAGACAAGGTGAGTCTTGAGTATGAAGATTCTTGAATGGCTTACTGTAGGGATTTTCTTTTTTTAGGTTGGCAGAGGTAAGCTGGGTTTGTTCTTTAAGTAGAAGAGAGTGATATGATAAATTAAACTTTTAAGTTAAGAATATTTTTTGGTCACTCTATATTTAGTGGATTTTTGAAGAGAAGCTATAGGTAGGGAAACCACTTCTTTCAAGGTATTGAGAATCCACTAAGGTGGTGATTAGGGAAAGAGAAAGGAAGATGTTGGAAATATTTTGGTAAAAAAATGAATTACGCAAATGATTTAATGTTAAGGAAAAACTCGAGAAGGAAGTATTAAATTAAAGGTTATTGAGAATTTTTTTGTATTTGAATGTTGGAAAGTGTTATGCCATTAACACAAATGGGGAATTAGAGGGTGAACTTTAACCTGTTTTATATGAGAAAGATGGTAATTTTGATGTTAAATATATCTCATGAGGTGGAAGAGTTGAGTTTGGTGGAGAGATTGAGTTGGGAGATTAGTTTGGGGATTCATTTTCCTAGAGGTTAGAGTTTAAATTCTGGGAGTGAATGTTTAGAAAAAGAAGAGAGAAGCATGCCTAGGCCAAATCCTACAGGAATGTGCATATTTGGATGATAGGATTATAAGTTATTGAGGGAGTAGTCAGGTAGGACAGTGCAGTTTTACTGAAACTCATGGAGAAGTTTTGAGGAAGAGGTCGATAATGTTGTAGTAAGCTCCAAGAAAAAAAATACTGAGAAGCGATTGGATCTGGCAGTCTTGGGTAGCTGTGTTAGGATGCTGAATTCCTTCTTTCCCTATTCACTGTACATGTAGTCTTTTCTTTTTACTGTATCCTTCATCTTTTATTTTCTGTTTACGTTATCTTTGTAACTCTACCTTCTCTTCTGCCTCCCCATTTAAATAATCTGTACCATTTCTTGTTTTCTTTTCTTCCTGCCTGTTCTCTGATGTATTTCCAGCCATATTTATTCCTGGCTTGGCAGACCAACTGATTTCATGGACTGCATTATTACAGTGTGAATTATGACACATATCCAGGGCAGGCAAAACTGTGATAGCATTGGAGCCTGTTTAAGGTTTGTGCTGCCAGAATGTATTATGGTTGAAAGTTTTAACATGAAATTCTACTAACATTTTTTAAGAACCTCCAGAGTGGATTTTTATGATACATCTATTAATAAAAATATAAAGAACCTTCTTTATATCAAAATCTTGGTTTAATTGAGTCCAAGTATGGTATAGGATTTTTCTTAAAAGCTGTTCAATCTAATAAGTAATGCGTGTGTATACATAAAATAAATATATAATTATTTAATACTTTCTACTTTTCTTTTTTTCTTCTCTTGATTAACTGTAACATAACCTTAGATAATGTATATGAAGTTAGGTAGAGCAGCACTTGAACAATTTTAATGAAGCAGGGCCTTTGGAAAAAGTAAGATTTTCGTGTGTGTGTGTGTGTGTGTGATGTTACATATTAATTTAGTGTTTTATTTTGAAGTTTTTTTTTCTCTTGTATCTCTTTCCTTTGAATATACCCTTAAGTGGTTCTAAATCTTTTTTTTTTTTTTTTTTTGGTCTGAACATAATTATTGATTCTTCTTTCTGGAAGGAGACTTAGGCTAGCAACTTAATACATACTACATGAATTCCTTTCTGTTATAGAAATTTCACATAATTTAGAAGTATATGAGATAAAAGGCAAAAGTTCCCTTTCTTCCTATTATGTATTTGTGTTTATTCTTGCAGACCTTTTTCTATGAATTTACATATATATACGTATGTATATACGCACTCATAGAAAATAATGTATAGCTATGTACATTTTTCTGTAAATTTGCTCATTATACTTAACAGTGTGTCTCGGAGCTCATCTTGGAGCTCTGACCATGACATATTGTTAAATTTATATGTGCGCACACGTTTGTCTTTCTTTTTAATTAAATGAGTTTTGCTTTTATAAATTTTTAAACAAATTTTTCATTTTAGAATAGTTTTAGATTTATAGAAAAGTTGCAAAGGTTGTACAGAGAGTTCTCATGTACCCCACATCCAGTTTCCTCTATTTTTAAAATCTTACCTTAGTATAGTACATTTTTCTCAATTAGTGAACCAGTTGATATACTATTATTAACTAAAATCTCTGCTTTATTAATTTCTCTTAAGTTTTCCCCTAATGTCCTTTTTCTGCATCCCATCTAGGACCCCACATTATATGTAGGCGTCACATCTTGTTAGTTCTTATCTGTGAGAGTTTCTCAGACTTTCTTGTTGTTGATGACCTTGACAGTTTGAGGAGTACTAGTGAGGTATTTTATAGACTATCCCTCAATTGGGATTTATCTGATGTTTTCTCAGGATTAGACTAGGGTTATAGGTTTTGGGAAGGACCACCAGGTCTTTTTAAAATTAAAAAATAAAATTTAATTTAAAAAATCAAATAATAAAGGTTTATAATAAGAAATGATCCTAACTCTCTCCACCCCTTTCTAACTATAAGTTTTTGTTATTTTCATTTCATATTTTGAATAAAATGATCATATTACCTTACCTTTTTTTTTTTTGATTCATCTGTTTTAGACATGTATTATGTTCTTGTCAGGATAGATGAGCATTTAGCCCTTTTTTAACCTACCTTCTTTTTTCGTATCCTTATATAATTGCACAAATCTTAGTTAAAGCAATAATCAGTGCTTATTATGACTTTGCAAATGTTATTCAGTGGCACTTCAGAGATCCTTTTCTTTTTTATTTTATTTTATTTATTGTACTTCAGGTGAAGGCTTACAGAACAAATAGTTTCTCATGAAACAGTAGTACACATATTATTTTATGACATTGGTTAGCAACCCCACAAGTCAACCCTCTCCGTTCTTGACCCTTTTTTTTTTTTTTTTTTTGGTGAAAATATACATAGCCAAAGATACACCATTTCAAAAATTTCTACATGCACAGCTCAGTGACATCGACTACACTCTTCCAATTGTGCTGCTATTCTCACTTTAGATGAAGGCTTACAGAAAAAAATAGTTTTCTCATTTAACAGTTAGTACACATGTTGCCCTAGGACAATGGTTAACAACCTCACACATCAACACTGTCCTTACTCAACCTTGGGTTCCCTATCACCAGCTTCACTGTCCCCTTCTGCCTTCTGACCCTTGTCCCTGGACTGCTGTACCTCATTAGTCGCATTTGGTTTTATGGGGCTGTCCACTCCCAGGCTGAACGGTGAGCCTTGGAGATGACTTCACCACTGAGTTAAAAAGGGTGTCTGGGGGCCATACTCTCGGGGTTTCTCCAGTCTCCTTTAGGCCAGTAAATCTGGTCTTTTTTTTGTGAGTTAGAATTTTGTTCTACATCCTTCTCCAGCTCTGTCCAGAACCCTCTGTTGTGATCCTGGTCAGAGCAGTCAGTGGTGGTAGCCAGGCACCATCTAGCTGTACTGGACTCACTCTGGTGGAGGGCTTGGTAACTGTGGTCCATTAGTCCTTCAGACTAATCTTTTCCTTGTATCCTGTTCTTTTCATTCTCCCTTGCTCCCGAAGGGATGAGACCAGTGGAATATCTTAGATGGCTGCTCACAGGCTTTTAAGACCCCAGATGCTACTCACCAAGGTAGAATGTAGAACATTGTCTTTATAAACTCTGTTATGCCAGTTGAGCTAGATGTTTCCCAAGACCATGGTCCCAACCGCCCTCCACTGAGCAATTCAGTCCCTCAGGGAGTTTGGATGTGTCTATGGAGCTTCCATGACCTTTGCTTGTACAAGTTGTGCTGGTTTCCCCTGTATTGTGCACTGTCTCACCCTTTACCCACGATACCACTTATCAGAGATCCTTTTCTGTATAGACTTTGTATAGTTAAAAATTGCCTTTTTTGATTACAATATATTACAATATACCTATTGTTTCATTTTCTACCACTTCTCTGTGTTATATGATGAGATAATCTGTCAATTCCCTTTTTTTCCCCGCCTGGAGACCTCATTTTTGTAGTACTCTGTTCTTCCACTTCAGCCTGAACTTGTCACCCTCTAAACCAGTTGCATAGCTTTTATTCTTATATGTTTTTGTGTGGTCTCTTTTGTGTTGGGTCCCCTGTTTCCTGGATCTTCTATCTTCTTCCTTCTTTATTTACTCCTTAATTTACTTCAGCACACTATCAAGGCTTCCTAAGAAAGGATGCATGTGTGGTAAATTGTTTTAACTTTTGCTTCTCTGAATATGTCCTCCCTCATACTTGATTAATAGTTTGTGAGACTCTAGAATTCTAGGTTAAAAATCATTTTCACTTACAGTTCTGAAGACATTGCTGTATTGCTTTCTAGCATCTACAGTTACTGTTGAAGAGTCCAGTTCCATACTGTTGCCTGATCTTTTACATGTGATCTGTTCTTTTTCTCCCCCGCCCTCTGGAGGCTTTTAGGGTCTTTTCAATATACCCTAGCGTACAGAAATTTTATGATTCTGTGTGCCTAGTGTGTGTCGGGTGGGAGTGGAGGATGCACGGCAGATCTCATTCTTTGTGCTCGTCCCTTGTTGAAATCTTTCAATCTAGAAACTGATCTTTTCTGGGAAATTTTTTTCTATTATTTATTTGATATTTTCTTTCCCTATACAATTCTGTTTCCTTTTTCTGAAATTTCAGTTAATTGTTAGTGAATCTCCTGAATAGATCCTCTAGGTCACCTTATTTTCCACTTCTTTTTCTTGCTGCTCTGCTGTTTGGAGGATTAACTTTGTCTTCCGCCCCTTTAATTAAGTTTTCTAGTTTTGCTATTATATTTTAATTTCCAAATGTTCTTTTTTATTCTCTGGTTCAATTTAGGTTAAACATTTTAGGGAGGAGTGTAGTCAGCTTGCTTCTAACTCCATTCTTTGTCTTGCCAGGGCTACCTAAGTCTTGAAGCCTGTTCAGTTTCTCCAGACAAAGTTCAGTGTTTGGCATAAGGGATGAGCTTGAAATGATCACCTGACTGCTTGGCGTGGGAGGGCTTAGAAGTTCAACTCTTCTTTCTGTAAACTTTCAAACAATCCTCCCTTGTATATGTATATATGTGTAATCACAGATGTGTATGTGTTTATACATACACATATATATGCACACATGCATATATGTATACATGTACATATATGACAGACTTAGGATCCTTTTATAGACTTTACATTTATTTTAACTTTCAGTTTTCCTTGAATATATCATGAACATTTTTCCCATCTAATCATCTAAACATGATTTTTAATGGCTTCATAATCTTCCATTGTAAAAATATACCCAAATTTATTTAACCAATCTTTTATTACTAGAGATTTATTTACAGGTTTTCACTATTATAAATAATATGGATGAGGACCATTGTACATATGTATTTGTGCAGGCTTATTTCCTTTATATTAAATTTAACAATTTTTACATGTATAATTCAGTAACACTGATTATGTTCATCATGTCGTGCAGCCATTACCACTGTCCTTTTCCAAATTAAGTCGTGATAATTTTTAATGCATTTTCAGCGTATTGTTAAATTGCTGTTCAGTGAGACTGTCAGTTTACAGTCATCATCATTATGTGCAAGTGCCTATTTCACTTCATGTTTGCTAGCACTGGTTATTCTTTCTAAAAAATTGTCAATTTGATAGATGAAAATGATTTCATATGATTTTAATTTGTATTTCATTGAATACTGGTATGGTTGAACGTTTTTCCATGTTTATTTGACGTTAACATTCTTTGAAATTTGATTGTTTTATGTCCTTTGAGCCTTTGTATATTGGTGTTTGTCTTTTTGGTATTAAATTGTAAGAGTCTTTTATGTATATATAAAGAACTATATATAAAAAGGAAATTAGCCCATTATATTGTGGAAAATCATTCGTCTTCATTCAAACTTGCCAAGAAAAATCTTGGCTCCCTAATGTTATGGAGGAGTAACTTCATTAAGTCTTACAACTTTTTGTCAAAAATAACCATGCTAGTTTGGTAAGAGAAATAAATTAGAGGATTTACTCCTAGAAGGCTTTAAGAACTAAGAATCCCCTTCCCACTGTGGCATGGCAGAGGAGAAGAAGAAAGCATAAACAAAGATTATCCCAAAGCACCTTTAAATTAAGAGTTAAAATTTTTGTCATGATGAAAAGAGTAAATTAAGTTAGATTTCTTATATTTTTAGAAAGCAGGAAGGTATGTAGTACATTTTTTAGAAGTTATTAGAATGGTTAAAAATCAAAGTGGCAAGCTTCTGTTATATGGAAAAATAATCTATGAAATAATTCTTAAGATACCAGATAAATAAATATCTGTTATATTATTTAACAAATCTCTTTAAAAGGATTCTTTCACTATGCTTTTTTTTAAAGTTTTACTTTCTTCTTATTTAAGCCTGATATTACATAGACACATGTATATATTTTCATCCCAACACTATTATAATGACTTTAATACTGATAGACGCTAGAAAAACATTCAAAATATGTAGAGTGAATTTTATTATGACCGGATTTAAAAAATGCTTTTCTTACTAAAAACTGTTTTTCTAAAGTTGTGCTTATAATGGAGCAAGTGGTATCTCGGTGATTGTAAGCTTCTTGAGTGCAAGCACTGTTATTCATGATTATCTATTTGCATGTAAGTGCTCAATAGAAGTATATTAAAAAACCAAACTCGTTGCCATTTTGTCGATTCCGATTCATAGCGACCCTATAGGACAAAGTAGAACTGCCCCTTAGGGTTTCCAAGGAGCAGCTGGTGGATTGAACTGCCAACCATTTGGTTAGCAGCTGAGCTCTTAACCGCTGCGCCACTAGGGCTCCAGGGTGGAAGTGTATTAGTTGAATTAATATTACACTGATGCATATGTTGTGTACACTGCTAAATCATAAATTGCCATATGTTTGAGAATCCCATTTACATTTTGTTTAAAATTATTTTAATCAGATTTCTTTATATCTTAACTTTTACACGTAAGGTATATCTTTAGCCCATTCATAATGTATTGTTGCTTCTGGGTTGATACAACTTAGTTATCTATCCCTTCTCTTTTCCTCCATGCTTATACTCCTTTTGGCTGTTAAGGTTCAAACTATATCGTGGGCTTATTTGCATCTACCTCCCCCACTGTTCCTGCTCCCTTATTTATTGAAAATAATTTTTTATTGCGATGAAATCTATATGACAAAATATTTGCAATTTCAATAATTTTTATGTTTATAATTCAGTGACACTAATTACATCCACCCTGTTGTGCAACAGTCACCACTGTTTCCGATTTTTTAATCACCCTTATCAGAATCTCTGTACCCCTTAAGCAATACCACCACCCCCCATTCCCCTCCTTTCTCCTGCCCCTGGTAATCACTAATAAAGTTTGGTCTCTATGCATTTGTCTATTCTAGATATTTCATGTAAGGGGGGTCATACAATATTTGTTCTTTTGTAACTGACTTATTTCACTCAGCATGTTTTCAAAGTTCATCCATGTCATAGTATGTGTCCGAACTTCGTTTCTCTTTATGTCTGAATAATATTCCATTGTATGCATATACTACATTTTGTTTATCCATTCATCTGTTGATGGATGCTTGGGTTGGTTCCACCTTTTGGCTATTGTGAATAATGCTGCAGTGAACATCAGTGTACTAGTATCTGTTTGATTCCCTGCTTTCAGTTCTTTTGGGTATATACAGATGAGTGGAATTTCTGGGTCGTATGATAATTCTATGTTTAACTTTTTGAAAAGCTGCCATACTATTTTCCACAGCAGCTGTACCATTTTATAGTGCCACCAGTAATGGATGAGGGTTCCTGTTTCTTTATATCCTTGCCAACACTTGTTATTTTTCATTGCTATGATAATGGCCATCTCAGTGGGGATGAAGTGGTATCTAGCATTTGGAGTAACATTTTATAACTGGAAGACAGCCTATGACAGAATTTCAAGGAATCTAAGCATCAAAAAGTAAAAGTAGCAAACTACTTTGAAGTCTGAGAACAACTTAATCTACTATTAGAATTTAAATTACATGTGAACAGACAAGGACGTTATCAAGCTTGTTCGTCTCTATCCCTAGCCCGTTTCTTACATTCAACACTGCATATTTGTTCAGTTAATGAATCGCTGTTTTGGTTTGCTCTACCGCTAACTGAAAAAAAAAACAAACCCAAACCCGTTGCCATCGAGTTGATTCTGACTCATAGTGACCCTATAGGACAGAGTAGAACTGCTCCATAGGGTTTCCAAGGAGCAGCTGGTAGATTTGAACTGCTGACCTTTGGGTAACAGTGGAGTTCTTAACCACTTCACCACCAGAGCTCCTACCACCGACTGAGGACAGAAATGCTTTAGTGGTAGAATTCTCGCTTTCCGTGTAGGAGACCCAGGTTTGATTCCCAGTCAGTGTACCTCATATGCAGCTACCACCTGTCTGTCAGTAGAGGCTTGCCATGTTGCTGTGATGCTGAACTGGTTTCAGCAGAGCTTCTAGGCTTAAGACTGGCTAGGAAGAAAGTCCTGGTGATACACTTTTGAAAGTTAGCCCCTGGAAACCCTATGAATCATTACAGTCCCGATCTGCAGCTGATCATGGGGATGGTGCGTGACTAGGCAGTGTTTTTTTCCATCGTGCGTGCGGTCATCATGAGTCAGGGACTAATTCAGCAGCAGCTAACAACAGCAACCGTTACCAGCTGTACTCCTTTGCTTTGATTATAATTGCTTTTAAAGAAGCACTTTGTCACTTCGATAGGTGAAACTGGGTCCTAATTTGTATTTTTTGAATATGTAATTTATCAGTTTTTAAATATGTTTATTAAACATTAAATTTTTGAGAATTATCTATTTAAGTAGCCTAGACCTGTGCTGTTTAATATAGTAGCCACTGGCCTCATGTGGCTATTGAACACTTAAAATGGAGCTAGTTCAAATTGAGATGTGCTCCAAGTGTAAAATATATACTGGATTTTGAAATCATATGAAAAAAATAATGTAAAGTATCTCAGTAATTTTTTAATATTGGTTCTGTGTTGAAATGACATTTTGGATATATTGTGTTAAATAAAATAACATTATTAAATTAATTTCACTTATTTCTTTTTATATTTTTAATGTGGTTATTAGAACATTTAAATTTGCATAGGTGGCTAGCATTATATTTCTTATTGGACAGCACTAATCTAGACAGTAATCCGATCATTAGATGATTATGTCTTGAATTAGGGTGGTATTTATAGAAAGGAGATAGGAGGGATTTTAAGAGTTTGTGCAATGTGCATATACATTATATAATCTCATTATATTACTGGATATTTTACAGTTTCTGTGTGTTTCTGTCATGGCTTTGTTATCAGTAATCTTTTTGAGAGTGAAGAATATGTCATTATTTTTCCTTCTCTTGTACAACTTGTCTGTTGCTGCGTGAGTAGGAACTTGATTAAACAAACAAGAATTAATAAAACATTAAATAATTTTATAAATCCAAGGTTTCAATTTTTAGAATACAGTCAGTGATTCCTTATACCCTTTATGTTGAGATGACAATACCACCAGCCTGCCAAATCATTCATATCTCCTTTAAAAGGTGTAAGAGTAAGGGCGCTAACATCTAGTCTTATTTGTACTAGGCTCTAGATAGTTATTTTAGATCTTTCATTTAATCTTTACATTAATGATATGAGTAAAGTATTAACCACCTTTTACAGATTAAGACAGTGAGATTAAGTTTTCCAGTGTTAAGTCATAAATCCAGATATGTCCAGCTTCCAACTTCAACCTTTTTCTACTGTAGCTTAGTATCTCATTTAAAGGTAGCTAATTATTTTATTTTTTCCCATACAAAAATTTATACATACATTGTTATGTGACTCTAATTGCTCTCCCCATACTGTGCCAGCACACTCGTCCTTCCCACCCATGAGCTCCTAACCCTCTCTGCCTTCCCATCTCACCTCCGGACAGAAGCTGCCGGTTTAGTCTCTTGTATCTACTTGACTAAGAGGCACACTCCTCACGAGTATCATTTTATGTCCCACAGTCCAGTCCAATCCCTGTCTGAAGAGTTGGCCTCAGAAATTGTTTTAGTTCTGGGCTGATAGAGAATCCAGGGGCCATGCTTTCTGGGGTTTCTCCAGTCTCAGTCAGACCATTAAGTCTGGTCTTACTAGAATTTGAGTTCTGCACCTCACCTTTCTCCTGCTCCATCTGGGACTCTGTTGTGTTCCCTGTCAGAGTGGTCATTGGTGGTAGCCAGACATCATCTACTTCTTCTGGTCTCAGGCTGATGAAGTCTGTGGTTTATGTGGCCCTTTCTGTGTCGGGCTAGTACTTTCCTTGTGTCTTTGATGTTCTTCATTCTCCTTTACTCCAGGTGGTTGGGACCAATTGATGCATCTTAGATGGTTGCTTGCAAGTTTTTGAGACCCCAGACGCCAAAGTAGGATGCAGAACATTTTCTTAGTAAGTTTTGTTATGCCAGTTGACCTAGATGTCCCCGAAAGCATGGTCCCCAGACCCCTACCCCTGCTACTCTGTTCCTCAAAGTGTTTGATTGTATTCAGGAGACTTCTTAACTTTGGTTTAGTCCAGTTGTGCTGATTTCCCCTGTAGTGCGTGCTGTCCTTCCCTTCACTAAAGGTGGCCAATTATTTTAAGTTGACATGAAGTAAGTGAAGAATAATCATTAGAATGAAATGTAAACTGAAGTAAATTTTGACAAGTTTATCATGTGTAGATTATATGTTCCATATTCAGTATATGAAAGAAAATTTAGAAATATTTATTCCCTACAACCTGAGAGGTTAAAAAAAGATACATTTGTTTTTCATTCTGATTTTTTTTGTGTGTGTGTGTATTGTAATTCCGTAAATTTTACAATAGCTCATGGAGAAAAATAAGATTGTAATAGTTTTAAATCATCTTCCCTTTATTTTGTCTTTCAGATAAAATCAAAGACAAAATCAAAGAGAGAGACAAAGAAAAAGAGAGAGAAAAGAAGAAGCATAAAGTAATGAATGAGATCAAGAAAGAGAATGGAGAAGTAAAGATTTTGCTGAAAGGTAAGTGTATATTGAGTAATTTTACTTGTAAAATATTGTATTGCTCAGTATACTTATTTGGTAAATGATTAAAATAAGAGATGTTATTTGTTGCTGAGAATAGACATTAATGGTCAGGAAATGAAAGTAAATGTAGTGGGAGTTCTGATCTGTGTGGTAACATGTCTTTAGTGTATTTAGTGAGCCATTAAAAGTAAAGGTTAAGCTTCATTAAACTATTAGATTCCTTTAATGATTTTAAAATAGATTATTGAATTCCCCGTTTGCATTATTAGTCTTTATCCATATTTAGATAATCTACAGTAAATGGTGAAAGCAATTTTTAGCATGATAGGGATGGCAAAAGAAATGATCTTATAAATATATGACATTAATCATATAGTCTAGGATTTAGGGGGAACATTTTACTCTGAGCTAAATCTAGAAGAGGTACTCTTTAGGTGTATGTTTCTTGGCATGCTTAAGAGTATCCTCTTTTTGTTTCCTGTTGTTTTGCTGTTATAAGGATATTCATTTGTTGCTTATTCATGGAGAAGGGAGGAGAATTTGAAGGGTGTGTGACTGGTAATAAGATAGAATTTGTGGTAGAAGTAAAGACATTCTTAAATTCACTTGAATAGCAAAGTAAGAAGAATCAGTGGCCTTTGGTTGCTAGAGAGCTAAAAATTCATTAAGATGCCCTATCAGGTTGACAGTTGCTGATCAGAACGCTTTTACCTTGATTAATTTCATATTGAATTTACAGGTTGATAAGCCTTTATATCTACATAAGGGAGAAAAGGCCATAGCACTTCATGTGCAATGAAATAACTGGTTAATTTATATTATTTAAGATTAACAGTATTAGACTCTAGTTCATTGTTTGTCATGTTTCCAGATATTCTTTGGTGGCACTTTATATAAGCTCTACTTCCTACGTGTCAGAACTTTATTTTCTATGATATTCTTTCAACTTTGAAGAAACACGTCAAGACTTAAGTTGATGGCTACTTAGTTAATGCCCATGATCTTTTTGTTCTATTTCCTTTGCCAGTGTGCTTTAGCAGTGTTGTTTAAGTCTAGATGGTAAGCCTTTGAGGCAGGAACCCTATTTAACAATAGTGCTGTACAGCAGGTAATGATTACTGCTTGAATTGATTACTTAACTTTACCCTATTGGTTTAGTTAAATAGGCGTTTTCTTATTCATCCACTTGAATGTACAGTGATGCAAATTCCTGTCACTTGAGAAAGATTCTATGTCTTATGTTTTAGAAATATTTTATAAAAGTTATATGTTCTCGGTTGAATGCTAGATTAATGTACATTAATGTGAAATATGTAAATCTAGGGGGTATACATGCAAACAAAATAAAAAATAGCCTTAAAAATGAACATTTTCTAGTAATGTGCAGTACTGACCTTAACTTGGAAGTAGATGAAAAGTTTAAGAGATATTTTGAACCGAACTAAACTGAAACCCAGAGGTGATAAAGGAAAAAGAATTAGGTAGACTTGGAAATTTAGTTTGTGATTTCCAGGATAACCATGGGGAAATTTAGAGAAAATATTTTTACTGTAAAATGGAGATAAATAATACAATTTAAATACTGTCTTATAGAGTTGTGAAGATTAAATAAGGTAAAGTATGGGGTAGGTGCTGAGTATAATGCATGGTCCACAAATAATAAGTAGATATGAATCTTTCTTTTAAATAGATATGAAAGATTAACTCTTGTGATTGAAAAACAACAACAAAACTTTCTCCTCTACTCAGTGGCTAACATATAGATAATTAAAAAGATAAAAACATGATTAATCTGGAAAACAGTGCCTGTCCCACTGTAAACACCAAGTAAGTGTTAGTTATTGTTATTCTCCACCCAAAACAATTTTCTCTGCATGTGTAGCCATTTCTCAAGTGACCCTATGATCAGGGGTAGGCATTCTTTGTTATTGGTGTCCTGGAGCAACAAAGAATCAATTTGGCAGGAGCAACATACTATTATTTACTACTGTGTGCCCCTTTTCCTTAATGGCCATCAAATTTTATTCTCTCCTTGTTATAATTTTCTCCTGGTAATGCTAATGTTGCAAGCTATTGACACAAATAGGCATTTGATGATGGCATTTCCAAGTCTAAAATAGATGCTAACTCTTATTTCACACCAATCTCATTTCCTCCAGGTTTTCCTTAAAAACAATGTCAAGTTTAGTATGACTACAGATACATACACAATTATATACATACTGAAAATTTTTATTAATATAAAAGTCTTGTTTTTCACTGATAAAATAGGATTGTTTGCCATGTTAAAGCCCTTATTTAAAGGAGCAAATAACGTTTATACTAAGTTTATTTAGTTGTTCTCATCCTTTTATATCTAATGTCTATCAACTGCTGAGCACACGTATATGTTCCAGCCATGTTTATGTTGTTTATTAATGGTAAGTTGTAAAAACATTTATGTTATGATTATAGTATTTTTGAGAGTAAATTTTATCATTATAGCATATCAAAAAAGCTTGCTGGTGAGCAGGTGGAATGCGAGAAAGGTCACAGGTAGGTAATTCATGGCAGAAAGGGTGATAATATCACAGTGGGGGAAAAGCAAAGTTGTTTTCCCAAAGACCAAAGGTTGAAATAGCTAATTACTACTTTTTTCTCTGTATGATAATACATGAGGTTGTATGTATTAACTCCGATATCAGCTCTGAAATCAGACCCAATTTTTCTGAGCAGCTTTTATTTTTCCTTTATTAACACAAAACATATACTGATGTTAGTGGTAGAAGTTAATGCCAGTGAATCTGTGATTTTTAAAGGGGCTTTTCATAATTAGCCATTAACATACTGTTTCTGTATTTGTCTCTGTTTTTGTGTGTGGTTCTTTCTCTGCATGAGAATCCCTTTCTTTCTGGCTATGTGTATGTGCTGGCATCTCTCTCTGTGTCTGTTCCACTTTCTTGCTCTGGTTCTGGCTCTGTATGCGTGTATGTGCCTGAGGTCTTCTGTGTGTGCGTGTGTGTGACACACAGTGTATGCACGTCTGTTGCAGTGTGTGGCTCTGTGGATGTGTATGTGTCTGTCATATACTGTGTGTCTGTGGTTCTGTAGGGGGAAGACCACCCAATCAACCTTATGCTTTTAAAGAATTTTTATTTTCTACATGTACATATACTATATTTCATATGTAGACAAAAAAATGAGTGAAAGATTACATAAAATCCTTAAAATCTTATCTAGTGAATGCTAGTTCCTCAGTTTGGCTTAAAGGTAAAGAATGCATTTTATCTGTGTGTATTGGGGGTCCCCAAGATGAGTCTCAGGTTTGATGATTCACAGGACTCAGCATGTAGTCATACTCATGGCTATGATTTATTACAGCCAAAGGATACAAAGGAAAATCAGTAAGGGGAAAAGGCACCATAGGGTCGTGTCCAGAAGAAACCAGGCAGAAGATTTCAAGAGCCTTCTCCCGGTAGAGCCACACAATACCTACTTAATTCCTCCAGCTAATTGTGACAACACATGTGAAATGTTATCTACCAGGAAAGCTCATCAGAGACTCGGTCCCTGGGATTTTATTAGGGATTGGTCACATAGGCATCCTCTGTCTAGCATGGACCAAAATCCCAGACTCCCAGAAAGAAAGTAGATGTTTAGCATAAACCAGGTTGTTTTCATAAGCAGTTTAGGCACAGTGAGCCACTCTCATCAGGGAATGGTGGGAACCCTCCTGCAGTCCAAGTTCCCAGATGCAGCCAGGGGCCAGCCTTGCAGGCTGGCCTTTGTAAGGATAGCAGTCACAGGCCTGTTAAGTTAACTATCTTCTGTACACTGTGCTCACTTTAGTATTTAATTATAAAATATTTTACCATGGGAATTTAACTCCTTGATGAGCGATATAAGAATCTTTTAACTGATTTCTTATTAGTTTTCAAGTTTCTAACTGTTAAAATACTTCTTGTCCGTTCTCATGAGTGGAAAATAGGTAAGCTAACTGTTGTGCTTATTTTATCTCAAAGTAACGTGTTTTAATGACTAGATTTTCTGTTTTAACTTTATTAATGTGTTGGTTGTAAATGTAATAAATAGGACATTAACTTATATTTTCATTTAAATGAAATTCTGTTTATTTTGGCAAACTATACAATTTGTGCAATTTTATATGTATTTTTAATTATAGGATTTAGGCATGGTCTAACCTGTTGCCATCAAGTTGATTCTGACTCATAGTGACCCTATAGGACAGAGTAGAACTGCCCTACAAGGTTTCCAAGGAGTAGCTGATAAATTCGAACTGCTGACCTTTGGATTAGCAGTTGAGCTGTTAACCACTGTGCCATCAGGGCTCCATTAATCACCTAGGCCTTTTAAATTTTTTTTAATTCTAATGTTTAGTTCATCCACTTTTTTTTTCCCTTGATTTATTTGGATATTGCTTTCATATATAAACATTCTGCATCTTCCATTTTTTGTATTAGCCCCATGTTTTAGTTTTGTTCATCGTTTATTTTGTTTTTTAGATATTAACCTAAATCTAATGTTTTGATGGAGTCCCTGGGTGGTACAAATGTGCTAACCAAAGGGTTGGAGGTTTGAGTCTACCCAGAGGCAGTCTACTTCCAAAAAAATCAGACATTGAGTCACAGTTAACTCCATGGTAACTTTTTTTTTTTTTTAAAGTTTTGATAGTTCATACCTATGTAGCAAGTATGAATTTGTTAAACTCTTTAGAGAATCAGCACTTTACATTTTATGACTTTCAAGCCTCTGCAGTGAATAATGTTGACGAATGTTTATTTTTGCTTTTCATGATGATGTGATTTTGATCTTCATTGCATACTTACACATTCTTAGAAGTGATAATTTATTATTAACATTAAACTTCCCTTTTACAGAACTCCCATCACCTTGAGGGAATTTCATTTTTAATTTTTTTTTAATTGTACTTTAGATGAAGGTTTACAGAACAAATAATTTCTCAGTAAACAGTACACATGTTGTTTTATGACTTTGGTTAACAACCCCATGACATGTCAACACTCTCCCTTCTCGACCTAGGGTTCCCTGTTACCAGCTTTCCTGTCCCCTCCTGCCTTCTAGTCCCTGTCCGTGGCCTGTTGTGCCCTATTAGTCTCATTTTCTTTTTTTTTTAATTGTACTTTAGATGAAGGTTTACAGAACAAATAGTTTCTCATTAAACAGTCAGTACACATATTATTTTATAACATTGGTTAACAACCCTACAACATGTCAACACTCTCCCTTCTCCACCTTGGAGGACCTTTTTTTTTTTTTTGGTGAAAATATACATAGCCAAAGATACACCATTTCAAAAATTTCTGCATGTACAATTCATTGACATTGATTACATTCTTCCAGTTGTGCTGCTATTCTCACTGTCCTTTTCCAAGTTATTCCATCACCATTATCTTCAACTCACTGTCCCCTAGGCTTCCCATCAAACCTTTTGAGTTGCTGTTGTCAGTTTGATCTCACATAGATAATACTTCTTTTTTTTTTGTACTTTAGATGAAAGTTTACAGAACAAATAGTTTCTAATTAAGCAGTACACATACTGTTTTATGACAATGGTTAACAACCCCATGACATGTCAACACTGTTCCTTCTCAACCTTGGATTCCCTATCACCAGCTTTCCTGTCCCCTCCTGCCTTCTAGTCCTTGTCCTTGGACTGCTGTGTCTCATTAGTCCCGTTTTGTTTCTATGGGGCTGTTCAGTCCCCGGCTGAACGGTGAACCTCGGAAATGACTTCACCACTGAGCTAAAAGGGTGTCCGGGGGCCGTACTCTCGGGGTTTCTCCAGTCTCTGTCAGGCCAGTAAATCTGGTCTTTTTTTCTGTGTTAGAATTTTGTTCTACATCGTTCTCCAGCTCTGTCCAGGACCCTCTGTTGTGATCCCGGTCAGAGCAGTCGGTGGTAGCCGGGCACCATCTAGCTGTACTGGCCTCACTCTGGTAGAGGCCTTGGTAGCTGTGGTCCATTAGTCATTTGGACTGATCTTTTCCTTCTATCTTGTTTTCTTCCTTCTCCCTTCCTCCTGAAGGGGCGGGACCAGTGGAGTGGAGTATCTTAGATGGCTGATACTCAGACACTATTCACCAAGGTAGAATGTAGAACATTGTCTTTATAAACTGTGTTATGCCAGTTGAGCTAGACGTTCCCCAAGACCATGGTCCCCAGAGCCCTCCGCCCAGCAATTCAGTCCCTCAGGGAGTTTGGATGTGCCTATGGAACTTCCATGACCTTTCCTTGTACAAGTTGTGCTGGCTTGCCTTGAGGGAATTTTTGTTCTTGTTTACAGGTTATTCATATGATGGAAAAACTTGACTGAAAGGTAGACAAGCGGAAAAAATCTATAAATCTCAGGTATTCTGAGAGACATCTTTTCGTTCATAGATTCATTAAGTTTATTTGTAACAATATGGATGCCATGAGGGACACATGATGGAAAAAAGTATCACTTTACTCTAAATTCATATAAAAGTTGTTTCATTCATTCTGTATGTCCTAAAGGACATATGATATACATGTATTCTATCACTGAAGCAAATAATAACTTTTGTATTAATTCAGAGTAAAATGATTTCCAACTAGAGAGATGAGGGAAAGCAAAATGAAGGAAATGATGCAAGCGTTATCTTTTATTTAGTAGTCATTACTGGGCAGGGCAAGGGTGTTTTAGGGAGAAGAAATGCCTTTGCCACTAGTACAAAGATAAAGTAGGACTAGGTATGTTTTATAAAAAATTGTAAGTAGTACACTTTGACCAGAGCATCTCTTACCTGAGAGCATTGTTTTTGGACTAAAGAGTTTGTACTTCATTTGGTAGCAATTGAGAGCCTCAAAAGCAGTTAAGCCAAGGTATGAATATGATCAAAACAATATATAAAAATCGTAGAAAGATTAATTTGGCACCAGCATTTAGGATAAGAGACTCATGAGGCAGTTAGACCAAAAATGAATCCAGTATGAGTAGACCCTGACTTACAACAGGGTTCCGTTCTGACGACTCCGTCTTAAGTTGGTCCTGATTTAAGTTGAATACCTTTTTTTTTTTTTTAGTTTTCATTATTATTGCCTTTTATTATCAGTGTTTTTATAAATCATAACATTGAACATCTGCAAGTGAACATCTGAGAATGATAACATCAGCAAATTATGCACTGCAACATTGTATGTAGTACGTATGACTAGCCATAAGATGTTAAAAAACAGATGGTTGTAAGTGCAGTTCTTCATAATTTGAATATGTCGTAAGTCGGGGACTACCTGTAGTATCAAGGAAGTGAAATAAAGGCAGTAAGAGATGAGTTGGATAATTCTGTCACGCATTGGAGATATTAGAAAGAACGATTTGAGAAAATATCATTAGATTTGGTATTTAGACATTCTGGGAAGGCAAATTTGAGTAGATGGGAAGCAGAACCAGATTTTAAGGGATAAGAATGGTAGGGTAATAACAGGAAGATATTGACATAGATGGTTCTTTTTAAGGAGTTTGGTGGTCAGAAGAAGAGAAAAGACTATTAGGTCAGACCTTTTGGAATTGTTGAGAGGGACTTAATTTTAGAAAGTAGGCAGCATATCTCACTGGAGACAGAAAGGAATAAAAGAGGTATGTGAAGATGGAAAAATTTGAGGTAAAGAGGAAGCATGTTGGAGGAGTTAAATTCTTGACAGGTTATTGGTAAAAATGAAATAACAGAAACAGTGAATGCCTTCCTTTTCAGCTGTTAGTTTAGTGACTTTTTTGTGTTATCTTAGGAAGCATAATATTTTCTTTTGAGAATGTTTACTTTTTTTCTTTTTCTTGTTATTAGAAATGAATATACTGTGATAGTGTTACACATTTATATGGACACTTAAATTCTATAGCTGTGCACAATGGTTAAGTGCTTAGCTGCTAATTGAAAGTTTGGCGTTTTGAACCCACCAACTGCTCTACAGGAGAAAAGACCTGACAATCTGCTCCTGTAAAGATTTCAGCCTAGGAAACCCTATGGGGCAGTTCTACTCTTTCCTATAGGGTTGCTACAGGTTGGAATCAACAGCACACAACAATAGCCTCTGTGGGTTAATATTTTATTCTTTGGAGTTCTAAATTTCTGAGCCCACAGAGTCTACTTGCCTTTGGTTACAGATGTTCATTAACATATATGTTTTGATTCCCCGTTTGTTTTTTCTTTTACTTTTTATTCATCTCTTTACTAATAGTGGGTATAATTTGAGCTTAGGATATGAGAAATGATTCCCATTTTGTCATTTCCATTATGGTACCTTGTTGAGTCTTCATTGGAAACTCTGTAAACTGTGGTGGACCTAAAATGGCCCATTTTAAAGGCAAGAGAAGTTTACTAAAGAGGAAATATGGTAGAAAGCTAAGGAGTTGCTGTGTTTGTTACTGTTATACTATGCATATATTTTTCTTTTTCCATGATTTATAAATCTCCTTGATACCTCATTGACTCGATGTAATTTGTAAGGCCTGAGATAAAGTAAAATTGACAATATCAGAGGGAAACATCTTTAGGGCATTGTTCATATTGCCTTTTATTCAACTTTTCATTTCTGTTTTTTTTTATTTTAAAATTTTAAGATTATGTTTTCTAAAATATTCACTCATCTCATTACTTCAGTAAACACTTACAGAGCATATGCTACATGTCAGAATGGTATTATACACCATGTGTATAATTTTGTCCTAAACCTTCCTCTTTGAGTATGTATGTGTGGGGGCTAACTAAATCTTGATTATCAGTGTTGTGTAAAATGAGTCCCGAATAGAAACCTAATTCTGAGTAAATTTTGCTTATTTATTACAAAACATTTCATAAAGCATGGTTTTTTTTTAGTAATTTAAGTATGGAGTTTCAAAAAAAATTTTTCCCAACAGGTGGGAAGGAGAAACCAAAAACAAATATAGAAGACTTGCAAATTAAAAAGGTAAAGAAGAAAAAGAAAAAGAAACACAAAGAGAATGAAAAACGGAAGCATCCAAAAATGTATAGCAAATCCATTCAGACCATCTGCTCAGGATTGCTGTCTGATGTTGAAGATCAAGAAGCCAAAGGGATCCTAAATGATAACATAAAGGATTACATCGGAAAGAGTTTGGATACCAAGACTTATGATTCCAAAATTCCAGAGAACAGTGAGTTTCCATTTGTCTCATTAAAGGAGCCACGGGTTCAGAATAACCTCAAAAGGTTGGACACTTTGGAGTTCAAACATCTCATTCATATTGAGCACCAGCCTAATGGAGGTGCATCAGTTATCCATGCCTACAGTAATGAACTCTCCCACTTGTCTCCTGTGGAGATGGCGAGGTTTGCAGAAGAGTTTGTGGGACTGGTGTTCAGTGAAAATGAAAACTCTGCAGCTTTCTATGTAATGGGTATTGTTCATGGGGCAGCTACTTATTTACCTGACTTTTTAGACTACTTTTCATTTAATTTTCCCAATTCACCAGTGAAAATGGAGATATTGGGAAAGAAAGATATAGAGACAACGACTATGTCCAATTTTCATGCTCAGGTAAGAGGTTTATAGTTTATTTTTTTTAAAAAAATAACCTTTAATTATATGATTTAGAGAAGTTTCTGTTTGTTTCTGATTTTCTGTAGATTTGAAATAAAAAGGTAAGAATACAGTGAAACCTTTTGGCGTATTAAGAGTGCATTACTTTCTTGATGTGGACTGCAAAGTTTAAATTTCAGTTCCTAGTTTAAATTTCAGTTTCTGTCTTAAAGATAACTAATGAAATAATTAAGCATCTGTTGTCATTTTTTGGAAGGATTTATCTTGGACCTGATGAAGGGCATTTAGCTATGCATTTTGCAGTCCTTAAAACAGTTTTTTTTTTAAACCTGAAAATCACCAAAAATTGCTTCTTGCATTATGAGGTAACACCCTTAAAGTGCTTGGCACTGGCTCCATCACATAGTAGGATGGAGTGCTTGATAAATGTTGACTATTAATTATATTAGGACCTACCAATTATTGTGGGATTATATGAGAAAATTAGCAAATTAATGCATATATTGAACTAATTTCCATTTCCTGCTTTTCTCTGTGGTGTAGAATATACAGTATTGTAGTAGACAGAGGCAGAAGCCAAGTCTGCTGGCTCTTGAAGATGAATGTGGGCCCATCTGAAAGGCTGGGGCCATTGTTACTGATCCCTAGATCAGGGACTGCGTAGGCAAGGAGATTGGCCAATTCTCAATTCTTACGTTTAATGGTGCTACAACTTCTGTTTTCCTAGGAGCTGTAGTAATTGACAACATTCTAGTTTAGTAGGAAGAAAAAAGTAAAGTCTCAAAGAGATCTTAGTGATAATCTATTCTAACCTTTCTCAACTTACAGATAAGCAAATAGACATAGCTAGAAATCACTTATTTTTTTAAGGTTGGCAGCAGTGCCAGGAGTAGAACAAAATCTCCGTAATCCTTTTCTAGGACCCTTTCCCCAACCCTGAAGAAGGTCCCCTTTTTTTTGGTAGGTGTTCAAGTTGTAGTCTCCACTTTAGAAACAGTAGTCTAATGTCCAGTCCCATCCACACGTGCCAGATTCCCCCTCCCCCACAACAGTATGTTTGGTGTATGGTCTGTAGAGTACTGTAGTTTAAAAAATGTAGTAATTTAACGTGTGTGGCGGTGGGGGCGGGGGCGGTGTTTCCCTCATGTAAGATGTTTGAAAACTGGAATTTAACTAATTTTTAGAGCTGAAAGAAAGCTACAGAGCACCTATTATTAGCCTGTCATTTTATAGAATTACAGAGAGATTAGTGACTTGTCTAAGATTACACCTTAATTAGTGGCAGAACCAGGACTGGCATCTACTGTTTGAGTACTGACTGCCAAGAACTGTTCTAAGTATTTTATACGCATTTACATTTAGTCCTCATTACATTCTAATTTTAGCAGTGAGGAAGTAGAGATACAGTGGGAGAAGAAATAATTTGCCCAAAGTCCCTTGGCACTAGATCTCGTCATTTATCGTATGCCTGCTAAATGCTGGGTATTATGCTAGGCTACTTGACTCCCAATCCCTTTTGTTTCTACTATATCACAAACTTTGTCGCCGCTATAACATGCAAGTTTATTTCACTCAACTATTATATGAATAATACTCAACATTTTCTTTTAAAAAAGCTTTTGATGGAAGGTTAGGAAACATTAATTTCATATTAATGATAAGAATTTTCACCTTAACTATGTTATAAGTGCAACATAAAAACTGCATTTGTTATTAAATAAGGTGCTGGGACTTACTAATCATGCCAGCATGTGGCTGGGTTGTGGATTTCAAGTCCTTGATGAAACATCTACCCTCGTTGCCACCACCTATTCAGGGTTCTTGGGTAATTCATATATTTTGAAGAGGAACCTCTAGGCAGATGCACCCTCTTTGTTACCAGCTGTGGCTCTGGCCCCATATCTATGTGATTGGCTACCTAGTGACCTATACATGTCAATTACAAGGACTACTTTAGCTTTTTTAGCTTTAGACTAAAGGCAGGCAGAAAGCTGCCTGCACTAGGTCCATATTTCTTTTACTCTAAGGTTCTCCAGATTTTATCATTTCTGTGGTGTGGGGAAGAATATCTAGAGAAGAGCTACACTGAACTATTAATTTGATATTTTCCCCACACTGGACTGTTACTTTGCTTGGTTTTTTAAGAGCTTAGGAGACTGAGGAAGTTGTCTGCAGACCAGACTGGGAGGTAGCCACGGCTTTGTCCTTATGCGCTTGCTTTTTAAAAGCTAAATGGGATCCAAAAGAGAATAGTAGAAGAGAAATGAACACACTTACTCTAGCTTAGTTTTATTTCTGATCCTTAACCTAATTTCTCAGTAAAATCTCTGTCTCTTAACCTAATTTGTAGTGTTCCTCCAGGACTTGATTTTTTTTTTTTTTTTAAGTAAACTTTTTATCTACACAGAAAGGGACACAAGTTATAAGTGTATAACTTGGTGAATCTTCACAAAGTGAACACACCCATGATTTAAAAAATTAATACATTACTGGTAGCCAGAAGCCCTCCTCAAGCCCCTCCTATCACTGCTGTCCTCACCCCTACCACACAAAAACACCCAGATAACTATCCTGGTTTTGAACACCACAGATAAGTTTTGTCTGTTTTTGAACTTTTATATAAATAGAATCTAATAGTATGCACTATTGTTGTCTCTGACTTCTTTCCCTCAACGTTACGTTTGTGAGATTCAGCCAGTGTGTGTGTAGCATCTGTTTGTTCTTTCTTACTGCTGTACAGTATTCCATTGTATGAATATGCTACCATGTATTTATGCTGTTTACTGTGGATGGACATTTGAGTTGTTTCCAGTTTGAGACTCTTATAATAGGGGTGCTGTAAATATTCCTATACATGTCTTTTCTTGAACATATATATGTATTTCTGTTGAGTATATACCTAGGATTGGAATTTCAGGGTTATAAGGTATGTAAGTGTTTGACTTCATTAGATACTGGCAAATAGCTTTCTAAAGTTATTTATCAATTTCCATTTCCACCAGTAGTGCTCCATATCCTCGGCCACACTTGTTCATGAATATCTTTTTTATTCTGGACATTCTTGTGGCTGTGTAGTGGTATCTCACTGTGGTTTTAATTTGCATTTCTTTGATGACTAAAGATGCCAAATACCTTTTTATTTGATTAATATTCATTTAGATATCCTATTTCGTAAAGTGTCTGGTCTTCTTTTTTGCCTATTTTCCTATTGGCTTTCTTTTTTATTTTTTATGATTTTTTGGAGTTCTTTATTGTGGATAAGATTCTTTTGTGAGATATATGTAATGCAAATACTTTCACCGGGTGGTTTGCCTTTTCACTCTTAGGGTGTCTTTTGTTGAATAGAAGTTCTTAAGTTTATTGTAATCTAATGTGTAAGTTCTTCTTCCATTTATGATAAGTGCTTTTTGTGTCCTGTTTAAGAAATTTTTGACTATCCCTCCCCTGAAATATAGCAAACTAGTTGCTGTTGAGTCAATTCCAACTACTGGCAATCCCACGTGTGTCAGAGTGGAACTGTACTCCATGGGGTTTTCAAGGATGTGACCTTTTGGAAGCAGATTGCCAGGCCTGTCTTCTGAGGTGCCTCTGGGTGGGTTCAACCCGCCAGCCTTTCTCAGTGCTTAACCACTTGCACTAACCAGTATTCCTCCTATCCCAAAGTCATGAATATATTTTCCTAAGTTTTCTTCTAGGAGCTTTTATTATTTGACCTTTCACAGTTTAGATCTATAGTTCATCCAGAATTGATTTTTCCATGTAATGTGAGGTTCATATTCTTCCATATAGGTATCCAATGGACTGAGAATCATTTACTGAAAAGACACCCATTCGCCATTGCATTGTGGTGTCACCTTAGTCGTATGTGTGTGCTCATATATGTGTGGATCTGTTTCTGGACTCTGGTTCTATTACTCTACTTGTTTTAATTACTATAGCTTTATAATAAATATTGATATCTGATAGAAGAAAGTTACCAATTTTATTGTTCTTCAAGATTTTCTTGGCTTTTCACATTGTCGTATAAGCTTTAGAATAAGTTTGTCAAATTCTACAGCAAAATATGCTGGGACATTGATTGGGGTTACGTTGCATCTATAGATCAGTTTGAGTAGAACTGAAGTATTTACAACATTGAATCTTCCAGTCTGTGATCATGGTATTTGCCTTCATTTGTCTTATTTTCTATCAATAACATTTTTCTGGTTTTCAGCCTAGAGGTCTTGAACACCTTTTGTTAGATTTATTCCTAGGTATTTGAGGATTTCATTTTGTTAGTCATCCTTTTGAGGGCTTGGAACCTCTGAGCACCTCTTAGGGTATGCTGTTAACACTCATCCTGAGAAACTGGAAATGTATCTTGTACCCCATTTCTCTTCCAGCATTCCTATCCCCCTTATTATGGCATTATCATGTGCATGCTAATTACTTAGAATATTAAGACATTAGTAATTATGGCTATGAAAAATTTAGAAAAGACCAGTTTTCCAATTATGAATAGTTGTTAGTAGAATTATATAGTGAAATTATATACTTTGGTGGAGTCAAATGAATCAGGCTACATACTACCATGTGACTTTGTCCTCACCAAAAGAATTGGTTGAAATGATAATTGAGCTAGTGTTTGTCAGTATTCTAGGGGAAAGAAAGGAGAATGTAGCAATACTGGCATGTAGTATCACATAATATCAACCATAACAAAGACAAATTGTGAATAATAAAGTCACATCCATTTTCCAGTGGTTGCTCACGAATAAAGCTTGCCGATTTGGTCCTGATAACTTCTCATATACCAATCGTTATGTTCAATAGAACCTTCTCTACTTTTGAGATGATAATGCTTTCTAAGGAGCAGAGGAAAGCAGACTATAGAGAAAAGCTTCATTTTAAAAAAAATGTTGTAATCTAGTAATTATCCTTTAATTCACTTTACCTTTTATATTCTGAAAACCTTTGGTACAGTCAAAACCAGTCCAAAAAGCAGTATTCAGAAGATCAGTAAACATGTGAGAAGAGATACTAGAGTGGAGTTGATAGACAAGAGGGGTATGAATCTTACCCTGTATTCTTTTTATTTTATCTTAATTTAAAAAATACATTTTGTGGCATTAAAGAAATTCATGATAGTGGTAATGGGAAGCCATCTAATTAACACTATTTTTTAATGGATAAAATAGAGTGCATTTAATGATGTTAGAATGTGTATTTTGTGTTTTTTTTTATCCTAATATTGTAAACTGTGCAAAGAGTGTAGTTTGGAATGTTGTAAATAAAAGCCTGTTAGTTTGAATCTTAGTAAGTCCAAGTTTCGATGAAACCCAAAGAATCACAGACACCATCAGGGCCTGCATATAATGGCACAAGTTGTGCATTGCAACCATTCACAATGCTGTGAATGGAATTCCCTAGATTGTGCAACAAGATGGCCCTACTAGTGGCTTGCTGAACACAGACCAAGTCCATGCTAAGTTTGAAGCTTCCTGAGAATAATTTTGTTTTCTTTTTTAATTAAAATTAGGGTAGCCAAAATAATTCTGTTGAAACTAAGTAATGACTAATTATTAGCTGTTTCTGTAATCTTTGTAATGATGGTTGTCTTAGTCATCTGGTGCTGCTCCAACAGAAATACCACGAGTGGATGGTTTCAGCAAAGAGAAATTTATTATCTCATAGTCTAGTAGGCTACAAGTCCAAATTCAGGGCATCAGCGCCAGGAAAAGGCTTTCTCTCTCTCTCTCGGCTCTAGAGTCCTTGTTAGCAGTCTTTCCTTGGTCTGGGAGCATCTCAGCACGGGAACCTCAGGTCCAAAGGATGCGCTCTGCTCCTGCCACTGCTTTCTTGGTGGTATGAGGTTCCCATGGGTCTCTGCTCGCTTCTCTCTTTTATATCTCAAAAGAGATTGCATTAAGACACTATCTAATCTTGTCAACCTCATCAGTATAACCTCATCACAGTGATAGAATTTACAACACATAAGGAGATCACATATAATCTTATAGTGATCGAGTTTACAACACATAAGGAAATCACATCAGATTACACAGTCATACAATATTGGGAATCATGACCCAGCCGAACTGACAGATATTTTTGGGGGACACAACTCAATCCATGACAATAGTGTTTATCTCTCTAATACTACTCTGTAGTTTTCACAAATACTTATTTTGTACTCATTCAGCCTTTATCCTTGAATACTTGTTATTTTGAGATATGGTTGGTATATACACCTACTCCTCTCTTACTGACATGGTTAGGTTGCAAAGACCAGGTCATTGTGTGAAGATCAGTGTTATGTGAAAATGAAGGGTGACCATATCAGATCACAAAATGGAAGTTGACTACATCATTACGTAACTGCCAAATTATGTCATTACATAACTGCCAGACCACTGAGAATCACGGCCCATCCAAATTGACACATAACTTCAACCATCACAACCAGCGTTACTCTCACCTCACACCTCGGCTTTCATTACTGCCAGTCGTATGTTGTTAATGAGCAAAATAGTCGGATAGTAGATTTTTAACTATTGTCATGAATGCAAAATGTCAGATAATGAGATGGTCGGTAAGTGAGGAGTACGTGTGTAGATGTGTGCACATGCTAACACACAAATACACACATGCCATTGACAAAGGATCAAGACATCCCTGTTCTTTGGTTTTGGAACTCTTTTTCCATCTTCCTTTACATTCTTGCAGGTACCTGAAAGTTTTGAAGACCATGCGGAATCATATATTGTTTTAATAGGTCATGTCAAATTTCTCATGTTTGGCCCTGAGGTTAGTGATATAATATCAAACTGTGATTAAAATCTGTTTGAGAATAGAAACATACATGTGGATTTTTGTCCAGAGTTTGTACCTATCTAGATCAGTTAGCTTTTGCAGCATTAAACAGATAAAACCCTCAAAACTTAGTGACTTACAAAAACTTCTCACAGTTCTTTTGGTTGGCAGGCCAGTTCTTTTGGTCTTTGGCAGCTCAGCTGGAGCTGGATGGCCTCATTCCCATATGTGGTAGTTAGCAAACCAGTTGATATTGGGAGACCTCACTTATATGTCTGTTGGTGCAGTGTCATCTGGGTGGTGGCCACATTTCGCTCATCATCCAGCAGATTAGCCTGGGCACATTCACTTGGTGGTGATTACAGGGTTCGAAAGAACAGAAAGAGAAGGCAAGCTCCAATGAGCAAGCCTCTCCGAGTGTTGTTTGCTAATATCCGTTGGCCAGAAAGGTATATAGTCAAACCCAGATTCATGGGGTAGAGAAATAGATTCTACTTCCTGATGATAGGAGTGACAAAGTCACACTGCAGAGGGGTCAACATACAGGGCTGGAAGAATTTGTGGCCATTTGCAATCTACCACATCTGCCGTAATTTTTCTACCATTTCTATTTCATTCAAATACTCATTCAGACATTTATTGAACTCCTGTGTTCTAGATGTTAGGGATACAAAAAGTCAAGTAAGACAGAAGTTTTATCTGTCAAGGAATAGATGAGATTTCTATCTTGTCACTAAATATTTAATCAATCAGTGCTCACTCTGAACCCTGTGCTATGAACTGTGAGAATATGAAAACCAGAGCAGTTGTCTTCTAACCACCCTTCCCACATCTCCAGACTCCAAATTTTATTTTTATTTTATCCTTGTTCTGAGTTGTTTGTCAAGTAACCTACGTCAAGGTGTTAAAGGTGTATTTAATAATGAAACTATTAAATCTCACTTGATCTGTTAGCCCCGTCCTACCCTCTCTTACAGAATGAGAGGAGAAAACTAACCTTTATTGAATTCATGCTATCTTCATTTACTGCGCTAGGCCAATGAAGACAGTTTAATGTGCCCTCTTTGAAACATTGCCTGTGTTTGTACTAAATTATTATTTTGTCTAGTTGTACTATAACCTCCTCAAATATGTATGAACTAATCTATACAAAATATTATCATGACAGGCCCCAGATGCTTTAATTGAAAAGGGAGCTTTTATTTATTGTTAATTAAATTTAAAAATGGATAATAATATTTTCATTCTTATTTTGGTTGAAGTTTTATTTGGATATTTTTGAAATAAAATGTTGATAAAATGTCATTGCCTATTTTGAAGTATATGCCGGATGTGATGGAGAGTGGCTCCCCCTTGTGGCATAGTCGTTTATGTCAGATATTTATGTCACACGTATACAGTTTTTCAATAATAATGTGATGAGGAGCCCTGGTGGCGCAGTGGTTAAGAGCTTGGCTACTAACCAAAAGGTCAGCAGTTCGAATCCACCAGCCACTCCTTGGAAACCTAATGGGGCAGTTCTGCTCTGTCCTGTAGGGTTACTGTGAGTCGGCATCGACTCAACGGCAACAGGTTTTGTTTTTTCTTTCGAGCTGGCCTGAGTCTTTTAAAATAAGGAAATCCCTTTTCCTCCTTCCTAAAAACCACAGAATTAATGAGCAACTTCTTTTTTTGCCCTCAGATTTTGATTTTAATAATTATCCCATTTTTATAGTTTTTTCAAGTTGATGCTGATATGATCTTGTTGTTAACTGCCATCAAGTCAGCCTCTGACTCATGGTGACCCGATGGACAACGGAAGGAAACACTGCCCAGTCCTCTGCCATCCCTATGATGGGTTACAGATTGAGCTGTTGTGATCCATATGATTTTCATTGGCTGATTTTCAAAAGTAGATCACCAGGCCTTTCTTCTTAGTCCAGTAGAAGCCTGTTCAGCATCATAGCAACATGCAAGCTTCTGCTGACAGACAGGTGGTGCTGTGCATGAGGTGCTTTGGCTGGGAATAAGACCTGGTCTCCTACATAGAAGGTGAGAATTCTATCACAGAACCACCAGTGCTTCATTGATTCAAGCTAAAACATCTATAATCTGTATTTATTATGAATTACTATTTCTTAAAGTATTCTAAGGAACTTTTTAATTTCTTGAAATGTTGATAGGTATACTAAAACAACTACAAGAAAAACAGGCTTTGTAGTTATTATAGTTTGTATAATGCTGGATTACATAAGCTACGTTTGTTTATTTTAAGATTTCTCAGAAACTTTAACAGCCAATCTGCATGGTGAATATCCCAAACAGGAAGGCTTTTCCAAATTTATTAGACTGTAGAATACTGTTTTCAGAGACAGACTTATCAGGGAACACATTTTGGGAAACAGTAGAGCTGTTTCAAGTGAGTCATTCTTCATGCTTTTTGTTTCATTTTTAACATATTTGCTTCGTCCCTCTTTGCAGCAGTTTTTATAAGTAAAATAAGGGAAAGCAGTACCAAGTCTTATAGATTTAATTTTTGGCAGTGTGTTTCCCCCAGGAAAGCTACTTTTTTCTCTTTGTAGCAAGCTGACCTTAGAATCATGGGTTTTTTTGGTTTTTTTTGTTTTTTTTTAAGGTTACTTTAGATAGAGTTGCTATGAGTCAGAATCGACTCGATGGCAATGGGTTTAAATAAGGAATAATGAATAGGACCTTAGTTTAAACATAATTAAACAGTTCATTTTCCGTTAACCAAAGCTTCTGAGATTTTATTACTGGTACTTGCTGGCAGTCAGTACGGAAAGTCTCCCAATTCCTACTCTTTTCATTCCCTTCATAACACTCATATAGAATATATGAGGTGAAAGGTGTAAATGAAGCCATGATGGTAGTGATTTTCTTGGGTGAGCGTGTAGGGGAAGAGATTTAGATTAAAAATGTTAGATTTATTTTAAAAGGCAATATTTCAATTATAAGCACTTACAAGTATCATTGCTGTCTTTTATTGTGTTCTTTTTTGAGAGTTCTGTGCCTAAATTGAGAGGAGATGTGTGTGTAGTCTTCGTAACTCAGTGCATTTCTCTTTTAAGATGAGTAAAACATTTTTAAGTAGTGACATGTTTTGATTTTTTTTCAGGTTAATTTTTTAACTGCATCAGAAAATTGATGGTTTGATTAATGTTTACTGAAGTGAATAGAAGCAAGTACAGTAATCTCATATCCAATGTCTTCAGGATGTGAGGTTTTCCAGATAAGTGATTTTTCTAGGTTATGGAAGCATACAGTTTTAAAAACCACAATTTTCGTGAAAGGATCCTCTTTAACTGAACATATGCAACATAAATTAACCCTGTATTTTCCATTCAGGTTTCTCTTTATGATGTTGTAAATATAATAGTGATGCCGTTTGGGAGCTTTGGCTGTGCTTGCTTCTTGCCCCACCTCCCCTTTCTGAATGTGTGGTTTCTTAACAAGAATTTTGGAGATTTT
The DNA here is from genome assembly GCF_000243295.1 of Trichechus manatus latirostris. Classification (NCBI taxonomy): domain Eukaryota; kingdom Metazoa; phylum Chordata; class Mammalia; order Sirenia; family Trichechidae; genus Trichechus; species Trichechus manatus. The sequence continues at coordinate 846,617 of NW_004444216.1, forward strand.
GTGATCTTGGAGATTAGTTAGAATTGTGCCTAATATAAGAACGTATATGTAAGAAGAGGACCTTTGCATGAGCCATAGTCTTTGGCATTTATTTTGGCTAGAGATTTTTCCAACCCATTTTCCCCTACCCCCTTGAGTCCTGCATAGTTGAAATTGCTGGATAAATGATTTAGGAGAACCTGATGCTTTATTTTCTTATGATGCTATTGCAGGTTTACTTTTATTCCATGTAATAAGTGAATTGTGAAATTTGCTGTGCAGTATTTTAATAAAACCAGTGTCACCAAAATCAGGAAACATTCACATTTTTATAAACAGAAGTGCATTTTTTCTTGTGTTTTATTTTAATAGCCAAACTGCCATCTATGTATTTCATCCAGAGGTACATAACTTTTTGAATTTGAATACATTGTTACATGTAATTTGCCATGTTTGAAAACATTAAGTTAATGGTTGTATCTGATTTAGTATGAGTTTGAAATACTGGGTTATTAAGCTATAAAGTTGTAAAAAAAAAAAAAAAGTTGCCATCGAGTCGATTCTGACTCATAGCGACCCTATAGGACAGAGTAGAACTGCTTCATAGGGTTTCCAAGGTGCTGCTGGTGGTTCGAACTGCCAACCTTTGGTTAGTAGCTCTTAACCACTGTGCCACCAGGGCTCCATATGGTACATAATTAAGTTATATTACAGTATATTTTAAAATTCAGATTACTTTTACAAATGTAAGATTTTGATGAATTTAATTTTCAAACTTTAGCTTTAAATTTAAGAATATTTGTATTCATCTTATTGGATTATAGTATTATCCTTAACATTTGGAGAATAAATGTTTTAGAAGGAAGTTACTGTTACATTTTAAATATGATAGCTAAGTACAGAGAGTTTTTATAAAGATCATATTTTCTAGTAGGCTTTACCTTTGCTTTTAATAGTGGACAAATGGAATCTACTTTACAGTTTTAGCAAATTTAGATGAAACTTTGAAAACTGTACTTTTGTTACAGCAAATTACGTGTGTAAGTGAATTTTTCGTGTAACTTTATTTTTTGTATAAATTTTGCCATTAGGTGGCAACGACTAACTGTAAAGATTCAAATAAGATATTTAAGAATATAATTCAGTGAGTAGAGTCTATATAACTTCACTCTTTAAATTCAAGTTCTCCCAAAAATCCTTTGAAATATTTATGAATTTTAATAGAACCACTCTTAAAAATCATCAAAAATACACAGCCTCTTTTGTTTCTTAGTTACTCGATATTGATATGTTTGTAATTAATATTTAAACACAAAAATTTTACCCTAAGATGGCTGCATGTTAAACTTGTTAATTCTGGTTTTCTGATTATTAAATTTATTTATCCTCTCTTCTCTATACTTTAGTAATGTTATAGTAGTTTTTTGTAGAAAGTAAGCAGTTGTCTGAATTGCATGGCAACAACTGGGTAAAATAGAATTAAAAAAACTATTATTGGAGAAATAAATTCATATATAGTATGACCTAATTTTACCTACTGGATAAAGTGACTGCTATTATAATTTCAGAGTTCTATCTCCTTGTAGAAGATTGTCTTTGACCCCTAAATCTCGTCTAAAATTCACTCTAATAAGCATTCTTTTTTGGTGTGTCTTTTGTTTGTGTGTATTCTTGCACATATTTCCTTGAAAGAAAGTCCTGTGGACCATCAATCTATTTGATCTTGGCTTTAAAATTTAAAAGTTTGTTCACAGCACCTGTTCCTGTGGGAGAGCTCATAAGTTGAGTTGTGCATAGTTTTTTAGAATTCACTCACCAAAAGTTCCTCCCTTAACCTACCCCATGATAAACTGCCCAAATGATTTAGTAGATTATTGTTGACCCTGGGATGTAGTAGAGTGAACTGAGCTGCGTGGTAGGGACTTATTTGATTCTGTCTTAGAACTAGTTAGTGATTTAGGTAAGTGGCTAATTCAAATAAGAAAAAGGAACCTTAGGCCCAAAAATTTACCTGTTTGTATGAAGTAGAAACAATACCTCCTTAATTTGACTTTTTCAGAGCACTTGGGAAATTTGTGTTTTACAGTTCACCTTGTTTGATTTCACTTTAATTCTTTGAGTAGAGTCTGTATTACTTCAGTGGCCATGGGGTCTCTCAAAACTCAGATGGTCATTTGCAAATCCAAAACTGAGGACACAAACTCAGTCACCTAACAGAATCGTTGTGCTGTTATCAATTATAGTAAAATTAGCTCTAGTTCAAATACCCTTAGCTTTGTTAGACTTTATTTAAAAAATGTGTATTGATGACTGACTTTCTTATTGTGGTATGGTTAAACCTCATTGTCATTGAGTCAATTCCGACTCATAGAGACCCTACAGGACAGAGTAGAACTGCCCCATAGCGTTTCCAAGGAGTGGCTGGTAGATTTGAACTGCCAACCTTTTGGTTAGCAGCTATGTTCTTAACCACTGTGTCACCAGGGCTTCAAAATCAAACCCATTGCTGTTGAGTTGATTCCAACTCCTAGTGACCCTATGTGACAGAGTAGAACTGCCTCATAGAATTTCCGTGGAGTGGCTGGTAGATTCAAACTGCTGACCTTTTGGTTAGAAGCCAAGATCTTAACCACTGCGCCACCAGGGCTCCTTGTGGTGCTGTTAGTGCTTCTAAACATCTAGAGCATGCAATTTCTTGTAGAGCCAGGTTTTAACTTTTAGCTCTTCCAGTGTAGGAGATCCTAGAAACTCCTGGGAGATGGGGAGAAAATGAGGCCATGAGTACAAAATGATGGCACAGAACCCCTAATTTTGTAATTTGGGGCTTGCGGAAATGGTTTATAGTTCTGATGAGTGAATTTGTAACAGTTCATGAAAACTTAAGCTTGGAATTCTGGTAAATAAACTTATTAAGGGATCAGTGTGTCATTATTATACTGCTTTGCTGATCATAAGTGAGCCCTGGTGGCACAATGGTTAAAGCACTTGACTGCTAACCAGAAGGTTGGTGGTTTGAACCCATCAGCCACTTCGCAGAAGTAACAGTGAGTTGGAATCGACTTGACCGGCAGTGGGTTTGGGTTTGGTTTTGGGCTTGCTGATTATGATAAAATAAAATAAGAAAACAGTATTTTCTAATGTCTTAGTCATATTATTCTGTTATACTAGAATTTTTTTATGTTTTTTTATTGTATTTTAGATGAAGGTTTACAGAACAAATAGTTTCATTAAACAGTACACATATTGTTTTATGACAGTGGTTAACAACACCACAACATGTCAACACTGTCCCATCTCAACCTTGGGTTCCCTGTTACCAGCTTTCCTTTCCCCTCTTGCCTTCTAGTCCTTGTCCTTGGACTGTTGTGCCCCGTTAGCCTTGTTTTGTTTTATAGGGCTTATACTAGAATTTTTATTGTCATGTTTCTAGAAATATGTAGGTTGGGGATTAGGTGTTTTGTTACATGATGATACTATTTATGGTCCCTGGGTGGTGCAAACAGTTTGTCTTCGACTAATAACCTAAAGGTTGGCGGTTCGAACCCACCCAGTAGTGCTGTTGAAGAAAGGCCTGGCATCAGCCTCTGTAAAGATTACAGCCAAGAAAACTGTGGAGCAGTTCTACTCTGTAACACATGAGTGTCTTTGAGTGGGAATCAGCTTGGTGGCAATGGGGTTTGTTTGTTTGTTTTTTTTAATACTGCTTTGCTGATTATGATAAAAATAAAATAATATTCTCTAATGTCTTAGTAAAATTATTCTGTTATACACCAGAATTTTTATTGTTTTGTCATGTTTCTGGAAATATGTGGGTTGGGTTTAGGTGTTTTGTTATATGATGATGCTATTAAAAAACAAAAAACCTGTTACAGTCAAGTCAGTTCTGACTCGTGGTGATCCCATGTGTGTAGAAAAGAAGTGCACTCCATAGGGTTTTCAAGGCTGTGACCTCTTGGAAGCAGATCATCAGACCTTTCTTCTGAGGAGCCCCTGAGTGAGTTCAAACTACCAATCTTCTGGTTAGTAGTCTAGTGCTTACTATTTGCGTCACCCAAGGACTCCACCCACTGTTATTGTGAGGATTTGACTTAGGATGTGAATATCTTTTATAGTCTGTGTCCAGTGTGACAAAAATTTAACCATCCTGGTTTTTGTAGGGTGCAGGACTTTCATATTAAAACTGGGACAGTCCTGGGCAAACCAGGACAAGTTGGTTTCCCTAAATTTAGATAAGTAGCATCTATATTAATTTACTCGTTTAATTCAAGTTCTCCCAAAAATCCTTTGAAATATTTATAAAATTTTAATAGAACCACTCTTAAAAAATCATCAAAAGTTCCAGCCTCTTCTTAGCCCAGATAGACATAGGAGGGAGAAAAAAATCATATTTAAATAACTACAAAGGCTAATCCAGTGAAAAAATTAGAATGTTGCTTAAAGTTTGTTTATGAAAGGAAGTTGTTTTGCTTAAAATAAGACACTTAACTTGTTTATAAGTGTTAGTATAAGAAAATACACAGGTTTATTTGTCAGGATTTAAATGTGATTGCAGTGGTTAAGTGTTCTACTGCTAACCAAAAAGTCGGCAGTTCGAATCCACCAGCCACTCCTTAGAAACTCTGTGGGGCAGTTTTGCTCTGTCCTGTAGTGTCGCTATGAATCGGAATGGACCCAGTGGCAACGGGTTTGTTTTTTTGGGTTTTTGTGAAAGCCCAGGTACGACTCTTGGGATGTGAGCTGCTTTATTTTGGCTGATATTTAGATGCCACCTGTTTGCTAGCACTGTGTCAAGTGGCTTTATATAATTATTAAGTTTTCTTCAGCAGTCTGAGGTAAAACATCCAGCAGTTAAGGAAACTAAAGTTCAAGGAATTTAAGTGATTCTAAAGATCCTATAGCTGGTAGATGGTAAAAGTAGATTTGGGACCTAGGATTCCTGATGCTCTATCTAGTAGTTAATCATAGAAATTATCAGAGTTAATCATTGATGTGTAAACCCCAAACCCGTTCCGTCAAGTCAAATCCAACTCATAGCGACTGTAGGATGGAGTAGAACTGCCCCATAGGATTTCCAAGGCTGTAATCTTTACAGAAGCAGACCTAATTTATATGGTAAGATCTAGAAGGGAAGAGCATCCTTGATGGCCTTTGAGTCATACAAAATCACTGTTAAGGTGTTGGTGAAATTTTTTTTTTCAGAGGATTTACTTTTGAAAAACCTGATAAAAAGATATGAATCATTGCTTTAGAAAAATGCAGGTATACCAACTTTTGAATACAACTCCAGTAGGATTATAGATCAGGTAATGAACTCCTGTATTATAGAAAGATGTTATATTCAATTCTCTAGAATTATGCTGTTTATCTGAACTGCGTTTTCATAAGCAGTGTAGGAAGAGCTAGAGAAAGTATGATAGCTTGTTTTAATGTAGGTATTTTTTAAATGTTTTAATGTTATTGTTAGTAAAGGCCTTTTTGGTTTTGTTTTGCTTGTCTCATATTATGTTCAGATATTCGAAACAATATAGTGTTACACAATGATTTTAAAAAAGCATTATATTTTGTGTAACTTTTAACTAAATCTATATCCTTTAGGTAAAAAGAACATATTCTCATGGTACTTACAGAGCTGGCCCAATGCGACAAATCAGCTTGGTGGGAGCAGTTGACGAAGAAGTGGGAGATTACTTCCCTGAGTTCCTTGACATGTTGGAAGATTCACCGTTTTTAAAAGTAAGGGAAAACAATATCAGCAATCTAAATTGTGTGTGTTACTTTCATGCTACAGGGGATACAAATAATGGGTGTTTCAGGATCTGAAAATGTTTGGTTTCATTTGAATTGGAGAGAGGGAAAGGAAGGATGGGAAACCAAGTCATTCTTGTGTAGTGTGTGCTTGTATCTTCTCACGTGCTAATTATAACAGCAGATGACCAGGAAGTGACACTTTTATTGCCACTTTAAGTAATTAGCTTCCATCTGTTTATCAGCTCTTTATAAACTGAGTACCAAAGGATTTAAGAAGTAGAGGAAGGAGAACTGGCCTAGGAAATTGTATATCTGTATTTCAGTCATGGCTATACCTAGCTGGATTCGGTAAGCCGTTTAAGCTTTCTGGGTTTCAGTTTCTTCATCTAAAATATAAGGCATGTAGGCTAGCTAGTTTTAAGACCCCTTCCAAAATCTAAAATTCTTTAAATGATTTCTAGCCAGAATTCTTGTTTTTTTTTTTTTTTTGTAACAGTCTCTGCCTTCCAGAAAATATTTCTTCTTGTGGACTGCTGGGACTATCCCATTGAGAGAGAAATCTCTGAGCTATATAATTGGGTTGTTTAATCAGTAATATAAGGGTCAGTGTAAACCTACCCTGAAATTTAGAGTCCAAGTAAGTAGCAAAATGTGACAAGATCAGTTTATCTCTAATATTCACTGCATAATCTATTGAACATCTCTTCTTTACTTTTCTTTGCTTGATTAACCACCTTGTATGTATATATCTTTTTTTTTTTAATTTTCATCCCATTCCATTCCCCTTTCCTTTTCCTTCTTTATTCCTTCAAAACCTTTTCTTCCTTCTCTGTTTCTCCCAACAAGTCATATTATGGAGTGTGTACTTATTATGGTAAATATTACCAGATATTATTTAAGTAGTTATGTTTCAGTTTTTAATTTTAAAAGCAAATGAGATAAGTGTGTTATTTCTAGAGAAATTTAATTTTACAGTCTTCTTGTTTTGAAAGGGGGTATTCCATGACAATGGCCATCAGACATTTCTTTTTCTTTTTCACTTCTAAAAGTTTTTAATCTCTGGTTTAGGCCATCAGCCTCTTCAAGAAACTACTAAATAGAAGTAAATTTCGATTTTGGTTTGGTTTTCCTTTTCTTAGTTTTTGGTTATCACTAATCAAAGAGGTATCCATTTTTTAAACTTATATTTAATTGTCTACTTTTATAGATTCTCATGGGGAATCCTTGCTTATTTTGCCAATTATTAACATCATAAGACCATATATTTAGTAGAAGGAAGAATAATAAACAGTGAACACAGTGAATCATACACCTAGCAGGGTGTGGAGGTTGGGAACCATCCAAGCATAATTATTCTCTTGGTATGTTAGAAATAGAATTATTTGAAGGAAAATGTATGAATATATACATATATGTTTGATATAGTTATATATTTTGAATGTATAACAATAAAGGTTTTTATGAAAGTGTTTGTGAAGGTATAATGTTCTTCCATGAATATTTAAAGATACATTTAGAAAATAATTGATATCTATGTAATTATTTGTTTCTAGTGTACACTGCCATGGGGGACACTATCTAGCCTGAAATTAGAGAGTCGAAAAGACAGTGATGATGGTCCCATCATGTGGGTACGTCCAGGAGAACAAATGATCCCTGTGGCTGATATGCCAAAGTCACCTTTCAAAAGGAAGAGGTATGTCAGATACAAATTTTTACTGCTGGAGATAGGTATTTATATGTTGGGGTGTGTATTAGTTAATAATTGGAGGAAGAAGGGAGGTTTAGCGCACCATTGGAATGTAAATTTAGAAATGGCTATACATACTGAAAATTTTATAAAACATCAAATATAGATAAGACATGAGAAATATAGACAAATAACAATAAATTGTAGTTAGGAGTGAAAAAATGTCATTCACGACAGAGAAATTATAAACTATTTAAGAATAAATTTAACAAATATTTGGAACCTGTACAGGCAGCCCGTGCGTTACAAATGTTCAACTTATGGACAACTCCTACTTACCCTTTAATGTTACGTAAATTTGCCCTCATTTTAAAACGATGGAACTCACCCGTACTCGATTGAACCAACCCCTGCTTGAAACAAATTCTTCATCACAGTCACCTTCACTTGCTGCAGGTATAGCTGTTATATCATTGAAAGGGCTTCGAGCCTTTTTTTTGCACTAAAGTAAGGCTAAATAAGAACTGTGTACCTGTTCCAACTCAACTACAAATTCTTTTTTTTTATTGTTGTAGTTTAAGTGAAAGTTTACAATTCAAGTTAGTCTCGCATACAAAAATTTATATATACATTGTTATGTGACCCTAATTGCTCTCCCTATGCTGTGACAGCACACTCCTCCTTTCCTCCCCTGATTTCCTGTGTCCATTCAACTAGCTCCTAACCCTCTCTCCCTTCTAATCTCACCTCTGGACAGAAGCTGCCCACTTAGTCTCATGTATCTACTTGAGCTAAGAAGCACACTCACGAGTATCATTTTATGTCCCACAGTCCAGTCCAGTCTTTGTCTGAAGAGTTGGCCTCGGGAATTGTTTTAGTTCTGAGCTGACAGAGAGTCAGGAGCCCATGCTTTCTGAGGTTCCTCCAGTCTCAGTCTGGTCTTTTTACCAGAATTTTGAGTTCTGCATCCTACCCTTTCCCCACTCCATCAGGTACTCGCTGTTGTGTTCCCTGTCAGGGTGGTCATTGGTGATAGCCAGGCACTGTCCAGTTCTTCTGGTCCTAGGCTAATGAAGTCTCTGGTCTATGTGGCCCTTTCTGTCTCTTGGGCTAATACTTTCCTTGTGTCTTTGGTGTTCTTCATTCTCCTTTACTTCAGGTGGTTGGGACCAATTGATGCATCTTTGATGGCTGCTTGCTAACTTTTAAGACCCCAGATACCACTCACCAAAGTAGGATGCTTAACTACAAATTCTTGAAGACACAGTTAGAAATGAGTTTCATTCATAACCCAGGGACTACCCGTATTAAGAAAACTAAAACATTTTATAGAGGATATGAAATAAGATCTAAACAAATGGAAAGCCTTACTATGTTCTGGATTGGATAAAAATGATAATCCTTTAAAATTTTTTGCATTCCCATCAGACTCACACTCCAGCACTGGAAAAAATGGTTTTAAAGTCCATAAGGAAGAATAAAGTCAGCAAATAGCCAAGAAAACTGTGAAACAGAAGATAAGTGAGGGAGAGCTTATGTACTAGATATTAAAAATTACTATAAATTACAATAGATGATTGAAATAGGATAGCATCCAGAAATAGATCTAAATATATTGGAAACTTAATATATGAGATAGATGGGAAAAGGAAAAATTCGTTAATGAGTAGTACTGGCATAACTAGCAGTCCATCTGAAAGAAAACAAAGTTAGAACCCCTACCTCATACAATAGAGTTAAAAATTTAAACAAAGCAAAAATATTAGAACAAAATTTTTAATCCTATCCTAAGCAAGATAAAAAATATACTGGCAGTACTATTTGTGTGAGAAAAGACATCAACAACAAAGTTCAAAACCATGATACTAAAACAAGCCAGTTGCCATCAAGTCAGAGCTGACTCATGGCAACTCCCTGTGTGTCAGAGTAGAACTGTGCTTCATAGAGTTTTCGGTAGCTGATTTTTCAGAAGTAGATCACTAGGCCTTTCTTCCAAGGTGCCTCTGGGTGACTCCAGCCTCCAGCCTTTCAGTTAGCAGCCAAGTGTGTTAACCGTTTGTACCATCTAGGGACTCTACAGCTGTAATACACTGGGCTAAAACATTTGTAACATGTGACAGACCAAAGTTTATATCCGTAATGTACAAAGAGCATTCCCAAATTAACAAGAATATGTAAACAACCAAATAGAAAAATAGGCTTCAAGTAGTTAAGAAACGTATATATTAAAACAATTGTGAGATACTGTTTTTACCCATTACATTGACAAAAATTATTAATGGAGCAATAATATTACAGGTTGATAAGTATGTGAGGAAACAGAGTCGTATTTTATATATAGTTGGTAGAAGGATAAACTACTGTAATTATTTTGTGAAAGTAACCTGGCAATAGTTCATAAAATTTGACATATATATACTTTTTGATCCAGCACCCCTATTTTTGGGAATCTAATCCAAAAAATAAAAGCAGTAAAGGTAGATGTGTAAGAATTTTGATTGCAGCATTGTTTGTGATGGCAAAAACTAAAAAAAATGATCTGAATGACCATCGACAGGGGAATGGTTGACTACATTTTGATATATTCTATTAAAATACATGGTGAAATAAGTGAAATAAATGAGTTACTTATGTCTGTTGATCTGGAAAGATGTCCATGACAGTTGAAAAGAGCAAAATGTAATGTGTCTAGTATGATTGTTTTTATGAATAGAAATAACACGTGTAGGTATATATGTGAGCACAGAGGAATATGTGTAAATGCACAATAGGTTAACATTAGTGGGAGTAGAAGGGGTAATGCTGGAGGAGAGAATAGCTTTTTCTTTAGACACCTAAAGATGGTTTCACTGGTTACAGCAAGTATTAATTAAAAGCAGTAACAACAACAACAAAAAACAGAGAAACAAAGATCATTGAGTAAACTGTAGGTCACTTGAGGGCTGGGACTATGTTGAGCTAGAAATGTGTCTCGAGCACCTAAAATAGTGCCTAGTGCTTAATAAAATATTTATTGGATGAATGAAATGTTTGTAATTTGTAAGTTGGTAGTAAATGGTAAAATTGGTGTGTTTTTCAGTGGTTCTTAACTTTTTTTCTGGTTTTATGGATGATTTTGAGAATCTGAAAGCCTCTCCCCATAAAAATGCAGATGTATACAAATTTATACATACAATTTAAGGGGGTTCACCAGCCCCTTAAAGAACGTCTGTGGACCTCAGAGTCTATAACCTATAGTATATCTGATGATTTTACATCATGTAATATTCTGACCAGCTAATAACAACACTGTATCAGGCACAGTGCTATGTGCTTTATATGTCTTAATTCATGAAAACGTGGTGTAATGAGACCAAATTTGTGGGCTTGAAAGCCTGTTGGCATTCCGCAGGAAGCAACAACATCAGCTGGTTTTCTGACATATGCAGAACATTAATCACAAAAAAAAAACAAAAAAAAAGTATGTTGCATATAGCATCACTTGTGTGTTATGTGTCTGTGTGTGAGAGAGAGGAGATTGTAATATAGGAATGCACAAAGAGAAATAAATAAGCAGTAGGGATTGAGGATGGGAAATTAGAGGGCTAATAATTTAGTCTCTACTTAATAAGGTAGAGAGAACCTAGGAGGATAGGAGAAAATGATGGGGAAAATCCAAAGTTATCTCTGGAAGAAACAGGAAAACCATAGAGGAAGATCAGTAAGATGACGACTCCCAGCAAAAGAAAGTCTTCTCACCCTTTTCCCCTTCTACAGCAAAATTGAGAGTTTCTGCAATGAGTGAGGCTAAGAGTAGGCAGCAGCTTCTGTCTGCATATATGGCTTCTAGAAGGTGAGCAGTGGAGGGGAGAGGGTCAGTGGGAGATGACCATTCTGCCAAGACGGAACTAAGGGTTTCCTTTTACCTCTAATAAACCATGCATGGTTTATGGAAGCACTTACTGTCTGATGTTTTCTTGCTAATTTATTTTTTGTACTTCTCTTTTTCACTGCTGTGTCATTAACTAGCCCCAGTGTCTAGATAGTGCTTGGAAGATAGTAGGTATTCTATAAATATTGAATTAAAAAGTTACCTGTTTGTTCCAGATATATATCCTATGTTAGTCATGTTATCTGAGTCGGGGCATGGTGCCACAGATTAGACCCAAACCCTAAGTAAAGATTCAGGGTACAGGGAAAACTGAGCAAACCACACTATCTGTAATTTATCCAAGTACGTATTTCCTTACAACTGCCGTTTTGTGAAGAGTGTCTTGGAAGAAGGGGATTGTATGTGTGTTTTTGTTTGTATTTGTATTTGATCATTTTAAAAATAGAACTTAATTTGGAAGCGGATAATTTAAAATTTCCTTTTGTTTAAATTATGTGATTACCAAATATCTGATGGCAGTTAAGCCTGAATACATACGGTAGTTAGGGTTAATCTACTTTGTGGGTATATATATGTTTTTAAAAAAAAAAAGTTGTATTTTTTTTCAAAAACAGAACTACCAATGAAATAAAAAACCTGCAGTACCTACCTCGAACCAGTGAGCCCCGTGAGATGCTCTTTGAAGACAGGACGAGAGCCCATGCAGATCATATAGGACAAGGTTTTGAACGACAGACTACAGCTGCTGTTGGAGTGCTGAAGGCTGTTCACTGTGGAGAGTGGTATATATTAACTACTTTTGTTTTAATGAAAGATTTTCTTGGCTTCTGAAATTTTTCTCAGAAAGTTTCTCGGTAATTTCTCCTTTACTGTGGAAAAAAATATTTTTTCCCTGTATTTGCATATTATAATTGTGTAATTGCGCTAAGTAAGGTTTTAAATTGCTAGAATCTAGTTTTAGTCGTTTGGTCTTTGACTGAGATAATATTTTCTAAGTGATTAGAGGTGAAAAAAATTAAGAGAGACAGGCTAAAAGGAAAACTGAGGTTCACCTGGTGCTTACTGTGTGCCAATTTACAAGTGTCACTTTGTTCAATCTTCTCAACTCCTCTTTGGCCCATGTTTATTATATAAAGAAACCAAGGCTCCGGGCTGTCAAATAGCTCTACCCCAGTCATATGGTTAGTAAGTGGTAGAGCTGAGATTGATTCCAGATCTGTATGTCTCCAGACTCTTGTATTTTTTTCTTGCTACTTTTCTACCTTGCTCTCCCTTTCTAAGGTTTGGTATTTGTATATTATGTATTTGTTTATTTTTCTATATTCATTATCTCCATTTTTGCTGATAATTTTCATTTCTAATATTTTGATTAAAAAATGTGTAATTTTCTTTAATATACTTAAGGTGTCATGCCATGCATTAAGAAACTTTCCTTTTATTACATTGATAAAACACATATAGCAAAGCTATATTTATACTGTAAGATAAGTTGACTTAGTTAGATTTTTGTTTTTCACACTGAGTGGTGTTTAGGTAAAAATCATGAGTTGGGATATAATATTTTGCTTATTAACACAGTTGAATTAGATGTAAAATAGGCACGAAACTCTTTCCTATGTAAAAAGAAACAATCTTTAATTCTGAAAAATAAAATTTTAATATCGTTGCGTAGTTTTTTAAAGTTTTATAAAAAATATAACCTCTTTTTTCCACATAAGGAAACTTAAGTTTTAGTTCTACTAATATAAGACTGACCCTTGTTAAAAAGGGAATGTTTATGGTAATATTTTATAAATTAATCCTTGTAATTATAAATGAATACTGAGTAGAATACTGACCTTCTGAAAATAAATGAAGTTTTATCAATTTCAGGTATACAAGTATTATACCTTAGTAAGGTCCTTAGTAAAACAATTTTAATAGCTCATAATTAATTAATAGTTTATAATTGAATTGTGTTTAAGTTAAATGGTAATTTTCAAACATCTGTGTTTGTTCTCATTTAGTTTCTATGCTCTTCCTATAATCTAGTTTATAATTATAATTTTGTCAAAGAATAAAAGCAAATTTATCTCTGGAAATCATTACAAACTCCTGTTTCAAATTAATGAGGTTTTTCTGGATGTTTTGTATAAAGGATTTAAGAGTTGCATCAGTAGTTACTTGGGATGAAATCTGATTTATAGATAGTGTTCAATAAAGTCAGCTACATATATTTATAATTTCTTTCATAAATAAACATTCCTGCTTCAGAACAGCTTTAGCCATTGTTTATAACGCTCTTAAAACCCATTGCCATCAGGTAGATTTTGACTCATAGTGACCTCATAGTGTTTCCAAGTCTGGTTTGTTTTTGTTTTATTGTACTTTACATGAAGGTTTACAAAACAAACTAGCTTCTCATTAAACAGTACACATTGTTTTATGACACTGGTTAACAACTTCACGATATGTCAGCACTCTCCCTTCTTGACCTTGAGTTCCCTATTACTAGCTTTCTTGTCCCCTTCTGCCTTCTAGTCCTTGCCCCTGGGCTGATGTGCCACTTTAGTTTCGTTTTGTTTTATGGGCCTGTCTAATCTTTGGCTGAAAGGTGAACCTCAGGAGTGACTTCATTACTGAGCTAAAAGGGTGTCCGGGGGCAATACTCTGGGGGTTTCTCCAGTCTCTGTCAGGCTAGTAAGTCTGGTCTTTTTTTGTGAGTTAAAATTTTGTTCTACATTTTTCTCCAGCTCTCTCCGGAACCCTCTATCGTGGTCCTTGTCAGAGCAGTCATTGGTGGTAGCCGGGCACCATCTAGTTGGACTGGACTCAGTCTGGTGGAGGCCTTTGGTAGTTGTGTTCCACTAGTCCTTTGGACTAATCTTGCCCTTGTGTCTTTAGTTTTCTTCATTCTTCCTTGCTCCAGAAGAGGTGAGACCAGTGGAGTATCTTAGATGACCGCTTATAGGCTTTTAAGACACCAGATGCTACTCACCAAGGTAGAATGTAGAACATTTTCTTTATAAACTATGTTACGCCAGTTGAACTAGATGTTCCCTGAGACCATGGTCCCCACAGCCCTCAGCCCAGTAATTCGATCCTTCAGGGAATTTGGATGTGTCCATGGAGCTTACATGACCTTGCAAGGCTGTAATCTTTATGGGAGCAGACTGCCACATCTTTCTCTTGTGGAGTGGCTTGTGAGTTTGAACCACCAACCTTTCAGTTAGCAGCTGAGTGCTTTAACCACTGCATCTCCAGTGCTCCTAGGTCTCTCTTAAAATCCTTTAAATTGTTGTTGGTATATGCTGCCTCCTCCATTTTAGATTCAACTTGAGGGTAGAGATTGTGTTCTGTCCTTTCACAGGACCACCGTAGGTGTCTGGCTTGGTTATCTAGTGCTGCTGTAACAGAAATACCTCAAGTGGATGGCTTTAACAAAGAGAAAATTATTCTCTCACAGTCTAGTAGGCTACAAGTCCGAATTCAGGGCGTCAGCTCCTGGGGAAGGCTTTCTCTCTCTCTCTCAGCCCTGGAGGAAGGTCCTTGTCATCAATCTTCCCCTGGTTGAGGAGTTTCTCAGCACAGGGACCCTGGGTCCAAAGGACACACTAGTCTCCTGGCTCTTGTTTTTTGGTGATAAGAGGCCCCCCAAAATTCATGTTCTTGCCACATGTAAAACACATTCATTCCATCATATCATAGCAAAAGTCTTAAATCAACTCCAAGTCCAAAATCCAAAAGTTCCTCTTCATCTGTAAAATCTAGAATATAAGTTACCTGCTTCCAGTGTACAATGGTGAAACAGGCACAAGCTAGACATTTCCGTTACAAACAGGATAAATTGGAGGGAAAGAAGTGATAACAGGCACCAAGCAAGTCAGCAGAACACATTACATTAGCCCTCAAGGCTTGAAGATAATCCTCTGTTCTCTGAGACCATTTAGACAATGGCCCTGCCCTCCAAACTCTAGGTATTGGCCACACTCTCCAGGTTCTGAGTGAAAATCTCTCGGCCCTGGGCTTCAGCTCCACCTTCCAGGCCCACGGGGACGGCAGCTGTGCTCCAAAAGTATGTATTGCATAAAAACTACTTTTGTGGCTAGCAGTTCCACCATGAAAAGGACTATTGCCAAACTACTAATGTATCAGATGGCCAAGTTTAAGAATATGCTTGGGACTGGCTTTGAAATGAGATATTGCTAGCTATGAGTTTTATCACTATTATAAAATACAATTTGGTTCCTATCCAGATGCTTCTTTAATCTCTTAGTATTAAAGATGGCAAGAAAATAATTTTGTTACAGCTATTGGGAAGTCTTCACACGTGTAATGCAAACATGGTCTGTGATCCCTTGCTTAAATTACGCTATACAGAGGAAGTTGGTGCCTTTCTTTTTTTCCTTATCTTAGTTTTTTGAGTTCTGCTCTTTTTCTCAAGAAGATATTAGGATATTAGATTCTTGACTTCATTTTAGCGGCAGGATGCACACTAACTTGAAATAAAAGATAGATATTGATTTAGACTACAAGTTTCTAGTTAAATAGGAATAAAGCTTGTGAATTATTGATCAAATTATGTAAGTATTTCAGGATTATGGAGACAGTATTTATATAGATTTATACAGGCATAGGAGCCCCAGTGGTGCAGTGGTTAAGAGCTCTCCTGCTAACCAAAGGACAGCAATTCAAATCCACCAGCTGTTCCTTGGGAATACAGGGTCACTATGAGTCGGGATCCACTCGATGGGTTTGGTTGAGTTTAAATACAGGCATACCTCAGAGATATCGCGGGTTCGGTTCCAGACCGCCGCAATAAAGTGAATATCACAATGAAGCAAGTCACATGAATTTTTTGGTTTCCCGGTGCATATAAAAGTTATATTTATACTATACTGTAGTCTAAAAGTATACAGTAGCATGTCTTAAAAAAATGTGCATACCTTAATTAAAAAATACTTTATTGCTAAAAATGCTAACCATCAACTGAGCCTTCAAGTCATATGTATCTTTTTGCTGGTGGAGGGTCTTGCCACGATGTTGATGGCTGCTGACTGATCAGGATGGTTGTTGCTCAAGGTTGGGGTGGCTGTGGCAGTTTCTTAAAATAAGACAACAATGAAGTTTGCTGCATCGATTGACTCTTCCTTTCACAAAAGGTTTCTCGGTAGCATGTGATGCTGTTGGATAGCATTTTACCCACAGTAGAACTTCTTTCAAAATTGGAGTCAGTCCGCTCAAACCCTGCTGCTGCTTTATCAACTAAGTTTATGTAATATTCCAATTTCTTTATTGTCATTTCAACAATATTCACAGCATCTTCACCAGGAGTAGATTCCATCTCAAGAAAACACTTTCTTTCCTCATCCATTAAAGTTTTATTGTGAGATTGCACCAATTCAGTCACATCTTCAGGCTCCACTTCTAGTTATCTTGCTATTTCCACCAAATCTGTAGTTACTTCCTCCACTGATGTCTTGAGCCCCTCAAAGTTATCCATGAGGGTTGGAATCAGCTTCTTCCAGACTCCTGTTAATGTTGATATTTTGACCTCCTCCCATGAATCACGAATGTTCTTAATGGCATCTAGAATGGTGAATCCTTTCCAGAAGGTTTTCAATTTACTTTGCCCAGATCCATCAGAGGAATCACTATCTATGGCAGCTATAGCCATACAAAATGTGTTTCTTAAATAGTAAGACTTGAAAGTTGAAATTACTCCTTGATCCACAGGCTGCAGAACGTACGTTGTGTTAGCAGGCTTGAGAACATTAATCTTCTTGTACATCTCCATCAGAGCTCTTGGGTGACCAGGTGCATTGTCAGTGAGCAGTAATATTTTGAAATGAATCTTTTTTTCTGAGCAGTAGATCTCAACAGTGGGCTTCAAATATTCAGTAAACCGTGTTGTAAACAGATGTACTGTCTCTAGGCTTTGTTGTTCCATTTATAGAGCACAGGCATAGTAGATTTAGCATAATCCTTAAGGGCCCTAGGATTTTCAGAATGGTATATGAGCATTGGCTTCAACTTAAAATCACCAGCTGCATTAGCCTCTAACAAGAGAGTCAGCTTGTCCTTTGAAGCCAGGCATTGACTTCTCTCTAGCTATGAAAGTCCTAGATGGCATCTGTTATGGATTGAATTATGTCCTCTAAAAAGGTGTGTTACCTTGGCTAGGCCATGATTCCCAGTACTGTGTGATTGTCCACCGTTTTGTCATCTGATTGATTTTCCTATGTGTTGTAAATCTACCTCTGTGATGCTAATGAGGCAGGATCAGAGGCAGTTATGTTAATGAGGCAGGACTCAATCTACAAAATTAGGTTGTCTTAAGTCAATGTCTTTTGCCATATAAAGGAGAGAATCAAGCAGAGAGACAGGAGACCTCCTACCACCAAGAATGAAGAACCAGGAGGGGAGTGTGTCCTTTGGACCCGGGGTCCCCTCACTGAGAAGCTTCTAGACCAGGGGAAGATTGATGACAAGGACCTTCCCCCAGAGCTAACAGAAAGAAAAAGCCTTCTCCTGGAGCTGGCACCCTGAATTCAGACTCCTAGTCTCCTAAACTATGGGAGAACAAATTTCTCTTTGTTAAAGCCACACACTTATGGTATTTCTGTTACAACAGCACTAGATAACTAAGACAGCATCTTCTTCCGGTATAAGGCTGTTTAGCCTACATTGAGTCTGTTGTTTAGTGTAGCCACCTTCATCAGTTATCCTAGCTAGATCTTCTGGATAACTTGCTGCAGCTTCTACATCAGCACTTGGCTGCTTCACCTTGCACTTTTATGTTATGGAGACAGCTTCTTTCCCTAAACCTCGTGAACCAACCTCTCCTAGCTTCAAAGTTTTCTTCTGCAGCTTCCTCACCTGTCTCAGCTTTCATAGAATTGAAGAGAGTTAGGACCTTGCTCTGGATTAAACTTTGGCTTAAGGGAATGTTGTGTCTGTTTGATCTTCTGTCCAGACCACTAAAACTTTCTCCTTATCAGCAGTAAGGCTATTTGGCTTTCTCATCATTTGTGTGTTCACTAGAGTAGCACTTTTAATTTCCTTCAAGAATTTTTCTTTTATATTCACATCTTGGCTAGTTGTGTGGTATAAGAGGCCTAGCTTGTGGCCTGTCTCGGCTTTTGACATGCTTTCTTCACTAAGCTTAATAATTTCTAGCACTTGATTTAAAGTGAAAGATGTGCAAGCAACTCTTTCTTCATTCGAACACTTAGAGGCCATTGTAGGGTTATTAATTGGCCTAATTTCAATATTGTCATGTCTCAGGGAATAGGTAGGCCCTAGGAGAAGGAGAGAGATGAGGGAACAGCCAGTCAGTTAAGGAGTCAGAACACACACATTTATCGATTGTTTGCCGTTTTATATGGGCATGGTTCATGGTGCCCATACAATCACAGTATTAACATCAAAGATCACTCACTGATCCCAGATCGCCATAATAGGTATAATAATAATGAGAAGGTTTGAAATATTGTGAGAATTACCAAATTGTGACACAGAGACATGAAGTGAACATAGGCTGTTGGAAAAATGGCACCGATAGACCTGCTCAACACAGGGTTGCCACAAACCTTTAATTTGTAAAAAAAACACAGTATCTACGAAGTGCGATAAAGTGAAACGCAGTAAAATGAGGTATGCCTGTGTATTGCTTCTTTGAAATCAAGCTTTTAAAAGACCGGCTTTATTAAAGTACAATTCCATTCAATAAAACACGCTCATTTTAACTGTACCGTATGGTTTGATGTGTTTTGACAAATTTATACAACCATGTCATATCTAGCACAATTAAGATATCAAAGATTTTATTGCCCTCATAACCCTTGGCAGTTAGTCTCCCCCATCCTTTCCCTAGCTCCAGACACCTGTTAATCTACTTTCTGTCGTTATAGGTTAGTATTGCTTAGTTAAGAATCTCATGTAATTAGAATCATATAAAAGTATGTGCTCTTTTGTACCAGACTTCTTTCACTCAGCATAATGTTTTCGAGATTCATCTGTTTGGTACATGTATTAGTAGTTTGTTCCTTTTTATTGGTGAGTAATACTTCATTGTATGTTTTATCCTTTCACCTGATGATGGACATTTGAGTTGTTTCCAGTTTGGGGCTTTTATGAGTAACGCTATTATGAACATTCACTTACAATTCTTTGTGTGAACATCAGTAAATATATAGAAGTGGAATTACAGGTTCTTAGGGTAGGGCAAAATAATCGTATACAGAGATAATTATAAGTCTACAGAAGAAGTA
The DNA here is from genome assembly GCF_000243295.1 of Trichechus manatus latirostris. NCBI lineage: Eukaryota > Metazoa > Chordata > Mammalia > Sirenia > Trichechidae > Trichechus > Trichechus manatus. The sequence goes on from NW_004444216.1 coordinate 866,157, forward strand.
CTAGATTTAACAAGTGAATTTATCAAGATCACAGGATAAGAAATCAATATATAAAAGTCATGTATTTCTATACTAGCAATGAACATTTGGGAAAAAGTACCACTTACAACAGCATTTAAAAAATATAAGAAAATACTTACAGATAAATTTAGAAAAACATTGGCAAGACCTGTATACTGGAAACTACAATACACTGCTAAGAAAAATAGAAGTCTTACATAAATGTAGAGTTATACCTTGTTTATAAACTCAAAGACTTAATATTGTTAAAATGTCAGCTCTTTCCAAAATGATCTATAAATCACTCAAATATCAATCAAAATTCCACTAGATCTTTTTGTAGAAATGTAAAGAACCTAGGGTAGGCAAAACAATCTTGGGGGAAAAAATGTTGGATGACTTACACTACCCATCATTTTAAGGCTTACTATGAAGCTACAGTAATTAAGAGAGTATGGTCTTGGTATAAAGATAGAATTAAAGATCAAGGGAACAGAATAGTATCCAGAAATAAACCCATCTTTGATTTTCAACAAAGGTGCCAAGGTAATTCAGGGAGGAAAGGAGTCTTTTCAAGAAGTGCTGGAACAACTGGGTATCCATATTAAACAAAGAAAAACAAACAAACATTGACTCTTATACCACACAAGAAAATAATAGATAATAGAACTAAGTGTAACCATTAAAACTATAAAACTTCTAGAAGAAAACGTAAGAGCAATTTTTGCATTAGGCAACAATTTCATGAACCGTAAAAGAAAAATTGGTAAATTGAACTTTATCACAGTTAAAACTTTCCACTCTTCAGATGATAGTTAAGATAATGAAAAGGCAAACTGGGAAAAAATATTTTCAATCATATGTATATATGAAAAGAAAACCCAGTTAAAACTGGGCAAAAGATTTGAACAGATGTTTTACAAAAGATGTACAAATGGCCAAGAAACACATTAAAAGATGTTCAATAAAATTGCACCATAAGGGAAATGCAAATTAAAACCACAGTGAGATCATGCCACACACCCACTAAAATAGCTAAATATTAATAATAATATCAAATGTTAGTGAGGATGTGGACCAAGCAGAAATTTCATGTACTGCTGTGGGAACTGGAAAAGAATTTTGTTGTTTTTTATAAAATTAAACATACAAATACCCTAAGAACTTGTAATTTTATAATTCCATTTCTAA
>NW_004444216.1:867447-882340 GCF_000243295.1 Trichechus manatus latirostris
GGGTGAGACAGTATCTCGTTGTGGTTTTAATTTGCATTTCTCTAATGGCTAGTGATTGTGAGCATTTCCTCATGTGTCGGTTGGCCGCTTGAATGTCTTCTTTGGTGAAGTGTCTGTTCATTTCCTTTGCCCATTTTTTAATAGGATTATTTGCATTTGTCTTGTAGAGGTGTTAGATGTTCAAGATCTTTTTTTTTAACTTAATTATCTTGTGGTTAGAGAATGTACTCGGTATGCTTTCAATCCTTCTTAATTTGCTTTACAGACTATCTTGATGAATGTTCTGTGTGCACTTAAAAGAATGTATATTCTCCTGTTGTTGAGTAGCTACTACTAGTTGCAATTGAGATGATTCTGAAGCATGGTGATCCCATGTATGGAACTGTGCCCAATCAGATTTTCAGTGGCTGAATATTTAGAAGTAGATTGCCAGGCCTTTTTTCCAAAGTACCTCTGGGTGGACTCAATCCTCCAAACTTTCAGTTAGCAGTTGAGCATGTTAATCATTTGTACCACCCAGGGATTGCATTGTTGGGTACAATCCATGCCATCAAGTTGATTCCAACTCATGGAGACCCCATGTGTGTCCGAGTAGAACTGCATTCCATAGGATTTTCAGTGGCTGTATTCTTATGGAAGTTGATTGCCAGGTCTGCCTTCTGCGGTGCCACTGGGCGGATTTGAATAGCCAACTTCTCGATTAGTGGTTAAGTGCAAATCATTTGCGCAACCCATAAATGCAAATTAGATAAATTTCACTGATAGTGTGGTTCACGTCTTCTGTACTCTCACTGATATATATATATGTCTACTTGTTCATCTCCAGATTTAATGCTGGGTTTGTCTCTCTTTTCAGTTTTGCTAGTTTTTGTTCCAGGTATTCTTTTTCTTTTGTAACAACTCTTTTGAGCTATAATTCACATACCATACAGTTCACCCATTTAAAGTGTACAATTCAATGAATCTACTTTTTGTCTCTCTATATAATTTGCCTATTTTGGACATTTGATATAAATGGAATTATATATGTGGTCTCTTGTGATTAGCTTTTTTCACTTTATTTTCAAGGTTGTTCCGTGCATTTTGAGGCTGTTAATATTGTGTGGTTGTTATATCTTTTCCCATTCTTTTTCTTTTAACCTATTTGTATATCTTTATTATTGTTTCATGTAGAAATCATGTAGTTTGGTCTTCCTTTTTCTATCTAGTGTGACAACTTTTTAAATTGTATTCAGACTATTTATAGTCAATGTAATTATGAGTAAGTTTGGACTAAAACTAACCATTTTGCTTTGCCCACTGGCCTCTTCTGGTCTCTGTTGCTTTTCCCTCTTATCTTTTTCAGCATTCCATTTTACCTTCACTATTTGCTTACTAGCTATACCTCTGTGTTTTATTTGTTTAGTTGGTTGCTCCAAACTTATCACAGTCTACCATCAAATAATAGTATATCTCTTCATGTAGCGTGTAAGAACCTTTCAACAATGTTCTTCCATTTAGTCCCCTCCCCCTTTCCGGCCTTTGTGCTAACTGTTGTCATACATATTACTTTATCTTTAAACCCTACAATTTGTTGGGGAAAGTTGCTTTAAACAATTATCTTTTAAAGAGATTAAAAAATGAGAATAAAATACTTTTCATATTTCATAGTAACTGTTATTAGTGCTCTACATTCCTTTGTGTAGTTCCGTAGACAATCTCTCAAGTTTTCTTTGTCTGAAAGTGTTATTTCACATTTTTGAAGGATATTTTTGGTGGATATAGGATTCTAGATTGATTTTTTTCATTCAATATTTTAAAAATATTCCATTCCCTTCTGGCTTGGATTGTTTCTGAGGAAAAGTCTGTAATAGTTCTTATCTGTCTTATCCTATATATGATGTAATGCATGATTTTTAGGTTATTTTCTTTTTCAATGGTTTTTAGAAATTTTGTTATTATTTGCCTTGGTGTGTTGTGCTCTTTGTGTTTATGTTGCTTGGGGTTTTATTCTGAAATCCATTTTTAAGCACATTCTGTTAAAATATATTTGTATACTCCTGATTAATTGAACAGTTTGGGAATTTTTTCAAATTGTATTTAAAAACACTGTTAATCCCAGCAAACGTCAGCAGTTTATTATGTTGGAACTTTGCTAATGAATGTTTTTTAATTTATTAAGAGTTATTTAGGGGTTTTATGTGTCAGTGCAGTTACATGTATCCTTTATTGAAGATACGTATCAATAAGAAAGTATTTTTTTCTCCATATTTACCTCTAATTTTTATGCAGTATTTTCAACTTTAGCACTTAATTTTTTGAAATTCTGACCTTAACTTTAAACCAAAACACTTAGCTTTCTTGATTTGCATAATTTACCAATTTAAATCACCTTGTTTTTCAAAATCTGATTATAAGTAGCTATAATAAAAGGTGAGTTGTTTCTGATCTTTGTTTATGGTATCATCGCTTCGTTTATGTAAAGTGGTCTTTTAATTATAATTTAACTTTATTTTTAAAACAGTACTTTGGTTTTGACTATAAACTATTTTTGCTTTTAATTTAATGTGGACTTAGAAACATTAATGGCAGGTTCTTCACTAGCTCATTTTCTTTTTTAGGCCTGATCAACCCCGAATAACCAAAGATGTAATTTGTTTTCATGCTGAAGATTTCTTAGAAGTAGTTCAACGAATGCAGTTAGATTTACATGAACCTCCACTGTCCCAGGTATATTTTAAATTCTTATGTTTTGTTGTTAGTTTTATTTTTATTGTGGAAAAGACTTATTTGTATTCCTTGTTTTCTTTTTTTAGTGTGTCCAATGGGTTGATGATGCAAAACTCAATCAATTGAGGAGGGAAGGCATCCGCTATGCCAGGATTCAGCTGTATGATAATGACATGTATTTTATTCCAAGGAATGTTGTACATCAGTTCAAGACAGTTTCAGCTGTATGCAGTTTAGCATGGCATGTTCGTCTTAAGTTATATCACTCAGAGGACGACTCTTCTCAGAATACAGCTATTCAAGAAACAAGCACATCATCAGATGCTACATCATCAGTTCTTGGAACTCACACTGACAATATGATTTGTGCTATGAGCAAAACCTCCTTGGATTCTTTTTCAGACAAACTTCATCCTAAATATGAATTACAGAGAATTAAACATGAACCTATTGCATCTGTAAGAATCAAGGAAGAACCAGTGAATGTTAATATTTCTGAAAAGACTAGAGCATCTAATAATACAGATAGCAAGAATGTTAAAGCAAAATTTGATCATGTTCATTTTACACAATTTAAGACTGACGTGGACTCTAAATTTGAAAATAGCAACAAAGATTTAAAGGAAGAATTGTGCGCTGGAAGTCTTATAAGTCTAGTTGATACACGGCAACATAGTTCAACACATTCAAATCAAGATAGAAAAGATGATGACATTTTGTGCTAAATTTGTACATACCACTTAAGTTTTTTTTTTTTAAATTTAATAATGTAATAAAGATTCATGAATTCTGAAAGCAAGCCAAGGACTTGCTCCCAAGTCTGTTAAAAAAAATTAGTTTGTGTAGCTTTGTAACATTCCTCAGTGCCTGTCCATAACTGTGAAGTATCAAAGCACTTAGGGCTAGATGCACTGTAAACATTGCAGGTTTAAACATAAATAGTCTTTAGGTCATTTGAGTTGTAGGTTTTAGAATAGAGCTGACAGTAACATATATATATATACACACACACACACACATATATATTTTGTAATATGAGCCAGAATTCTTTGACAATTTAAGGCTTTTCCATAGAACTTATTTATACCAATTTTTTTTTTTTTTTTTAATTTTAAATGTGTCAGCACTGTAGTGTAAATAGCTTTTTAAAAAAATTTTTTAGTGTGATTTATACTGAAATGTGAGCCACTTAATAAAGGTTCGTAACAAATATGTTTTCTGTTGGGTCTGCAAAAAGACAAACTGACAATTCAGTTAAATCATTTATTTGATATATTTTGTTTATCTCTGCTGGTGTATCCATTTAGAATGGTAATGAAGTGCAAATGTAAGTATTCAAATCTAGTGAATATTTAAATTTCCCACACTGTGCAAGTGTTTTTAAAAACCAAGATTCAGTTATGAAAGCATATATATGTGTGCGTGTGTATGTATGGGAATGTATATATCATATTTTGCCTAATTTCTTAAGTTACTGAATAAGATGAATATGTGAAACTTCTTAGCCCTATTCCCTGGAATACATTTTAAAATATTTATGTTCAACATCAAGAAAGCAGTTTAGGTAATAGAAACAATTTAGAAGGGAGAAACAAGGTCTGTTACTGATATCTAACCCTTCTAACTAATGAAGTTGTGTGGCCAGATTACATAGCCCTAAAATAATTTTTCTTTATAGTGAATAGAATGATAAAAACTAGAGAGATTTTCTTAACTGATGAGTACTTGTATTGCACTTAATTATAGCAGAGTAAAAGTCTTTAGTTACAGAAAGTTTAATTGGGAGTGATCAAGATCTTCTTTTACATTTTCATGCAAAATGGGAGGAAAATTTGGCAAATACAGAGTTGTAAAATAAGGCAATAACTCAACAGCCACATATAGAGATAAAAGTGACAAAATGAGATGTGGTACCTCATCTTTCTCAGGATATCCCCCCTCCCTGCCCCCCCAGGAAAGCAAACAGCTTGTAGTACTTCCTTTTCAAAAGAAGCTCTAGAATATAAAATTGAGGCAGGAAATGGGATTGCTAGTGCCTAGCTAAAGATAATGAGTGAAACAAATCTCCATAATGATGAACTTTATCATTAATTTAGACTTCTTCCACTACTGTAATTAAAAGGCAAACAAATGTCTTTGATGTATGCTTTAATGCAAGGAGCTCCACACATTGCAAATCTATTTTGTCTGTCTTTGGTGTTATTCTGGGTTCATACTTTGGTTGATCACTTTCATCTGGGGTTCTTTGTGCTGCCTTTTGGGCTATTGTTGCTATTCCCATTTCAGTGGTCTCTGCTCTAGCCTCATTTGTAGTACCCATCAAAATTACTTGTTTCTGGTTAGGGAGAAAGTCACTTAGAGAAAGGTTTTTCACCAGAACAAAAAAATGAACTGTAGCAATGATGACAGTTCTGAGCCCCCAGATTAATAAAAGGGTAGGCAAATATTGTAGGAAATCTGGATGCTTTGTAGGAAATCAATGTAATTTCAACATAGGAAGTTTCATGGGATAGGAAAGGGATAAATCATGATAATGTAAATAGGGGTTTATTTTCTTTCATATGTCACTGTCTTATCCTCCCCACCTCTTTAATCTTCTATTTGTTAGCTAAATTTATAGATATGTACCTACCTTTTTGGGAGACAAAAGTTTATAACAAATCAGTATTGGGAAGTAGGAGAGAATGTGGTTAAAATGTTTTTCTGTTTTTGTTTTGTTTTTTTTAATTGAAGGGTGACATATTTAGGTTTGTTTTTATTTTTAATTTTCCAGTAGCATATACACAGATGCATGAGATCATACTATAATGTCTTAAGGTACCCCTCCAAAATATGTGAGCCTTAAACTTAAAGGAAAGCGTATCTAAAACAATCAGAGTGGTTGCTTTTAGGTATAGCTTCGTATATAATCTGTAGTTAAACTTCTCCACAGTTTGAAATTTTTTTTTGTAAAAGGCATGCATCTCTGTGGAGGTGAACTATGAAATCGTGGGCTCAGATTTTGAGATACAGCCTGGTTATCACCTTGAATGCTTATTTTCCTTGTTTTACGGGTTACAATTTTAAAATCCTCATCTGTGTAATCTGAGAACTTGTTGACTACCTTTGTTACATACAAATAATTTCTATTTTAATATTGCGTTATATTAATGGTTTCCTAGTTAGTACATTCCAGTTCTTTATCTGAACACAGCAGATTTTTTGCTTTTGTTTTCAATTTCTTGGACCAGAACAGTGAAGCACTTAAGATACAATTTCTGACATGGTCATATACTATATAGAATAATCATTTGTGATGTAAATTATTAAATTCATATATAGACCTTTGGAAGAAAACTAAGGTACCTTAGTGGTGTCTGCTACAGTACTTTTTTTAAAAACTGCTTTTGTTCATACCCTTCTAGCTATCTAAGTAATATATATTCCATACTCAGGTTAGCTGGTTAGCTAGCAAATGAATTAAGCATTTGTGATATTTAGTTGAAAACTCTACTAAAGCCATATTCATTATCTTCCTTGTCACTAAGGCTGTTGGCCTTAAATAAAGATTAGGTTGATCTAGCACAACACTGTATGTGTGTGGGTGTGTGTGCACGTGTGCGTGCATGTGTGTTTCTGTATGTAAGTTTGTTGGAAATATTATGTTTTGTTTCCATATACATTCATTTTTAATCCACTCTATAAAACTTTTGGGAGGATTGTGGAGGGTTGGAAAGATTTTATTTCTTGGATTACGTCTTTAAGGTGTTTTATTAGTTTTCCTGAGTGTAAAACAGTTTTTTTCCCAATAGTTAGGAAAGGTAAGATCATTTTTGTAAATAATAAATTAGCACTGTTTTTGGTAAATCTGCATTCATTTATTTTTGGGACAAGTTCATTTTCATGTAAAGCAAATATCTCAAAATTCATTTCACGTTTAACAAAGGTGCAAGAGTTGTTTTTGAGAGGAATTTTCCTTGTCTTCCACCTTTCAATAAATACTAAAATTGACAACCATAATCTCTTTAGCTTTGTTTTGTAATTATTTCCTTACATTTAACATTTTGTTTTAATCTTGTCATCTTTAAAGTAACTTGTTTTTCTGTCTTCAACAGAAACCGTAAGATCTTGAAAATGATTCCAATCTGAAGACCTTTGTTTTTTTTTCTTCTTAAAAACTAATTATCAAAAATTTACTTACACCAACAGAGGAAAAGAATATTGAGGATTACCGTAAACAGGGTTAAACTAGTTAGGGATGAGTGCTGCGATGGCATGGTGAAAGTCATGCCCCCTGTTTCCGCTAGACGTAATTATTTCTTTCCCAAGCAGGGAAGACAAAAAGTACCATTCTTTTAAAAATACTTTCAGGCTGTTAAAAAGTGACATAATGAGTTTTAGATCTTCAGAGTGGTAGAACAGCTCTTACTTAATCTTTCCCCCACTTGATGGAGTTAATTTGATGTTTAAACAAAATTTTCTGGTCTTAGAATGCATTGTCTATTTTAAGAGTTATATTTGATATGGTTGGCCTTGACAGTATACTTCAGATAAGATAATTAAGAGGACAACTTGGGGGAGCTATAAATCCCTTTAGTTTCTCTGTCCTGGCTTTTCTGAAACCCACTGCCTATTGCAGATGGTAATGATCACTTTTTAGAATGCCAAACACAACGAAGCTAAATGCAGATGTCTTTGTTTTATGAGCTTATAGTCATCGTATGACACATCTTTACTGGGAGAAGCAGGGAAAGGAGAAAACACTGCACATGATTGAGGTTATCTTCTCTTCAGCTATCCCTGGACTTTATACCCAATCATGAAATGTAAATGATCTGAGAATAAAGTATGGGCAAGTAGAATTTATGTCAACTAGAAATTAAAAGTAAAATTTACTAGTTGTATGTTTCATTACTATAATCTGCCCACCAAGAACTGTACTGTTAAAATATGAGAATTCTGAATCCTTGTACTCATTTTGAAATTTAGAATTTATCTGTTTTAAAAACGTTAAATCTTTATGCTTTCCTATAAAGTTCACGGCTATTGTATAAATGAAAATTATGAAGTGTGCAGACTCAGAGGCAAGTCAATATAGTAGCAGATACTTTGCTTAATACGATGTTAAAACATTTGGATGGATAGTTTGAACCACCCTCCCCCACGTTGCTTCTTTTCTTGAAATTTGTTTTTGTTTTTTACTGAGTCAGATTTTGTATAAAAAATCTCAAGCCTTCTTTAAACTGTTTTCTTGAGTCTGATTTTTGCTCAGGCTCTTTTTCCATCTCTGTTCTTTAATGACAAAGTTGTTGGAAAATTTCTGTCTGGCTTCACTTCTTCATCTTCCATTCTTTCCTTTTCTCGCTACAATTTCCTTCTGAGTTGTCCATTTCTGAAATTTTGTTGTTTATCTTTTGGATTTCTGGTAGCAGTTTTCATATGATTTCTAATTATTCATTTTGATGTTTTGTTCTGTATTGTTTTTCTGAATTCATCTATTGTTTTGGCTGTTTTCCTTGATTTTGGCTGTGTGTTCCATGATTTTGTCTGTGTTTTCTTTGATTTCTTTCTTAATCTCTTGGAGAGCCCTAAATACTAATCTTTTGAATGCCGTATCAAGTAGTTCCACTGCTTTTTCTTCTATTGGAAGGTCATCTGATTCTTTATTTTGGTCGCTTGCTAGGGCCATCTTGTCCTTTTTTATATGTTTTGATATTGTCTGCTGTCTTTGAGACTTTAAGGTTTTATTTATTGATTATATGTTTGTTTTGTCTTGCTTCGTTGTTTTGTTTTTATATGTCTGGACAGATGGGTGGGTGGGCCAGGCATGCTTTGCTGCTTGCTCGTCTGTGGGCACGATAGCTCTCACCACGTTGTCCAGGTAGGCAGGGCAGCAGCAGGCAGGGCGAGCACTGTCAGCCTCCTGATGTTGTTCCAGCAAAGTGGGAGTGTTCACAGCTCCTTGCCACTTAGGCAGGGGTGTCGGATGGGACAGGGAGTGGTACAGGCTCGCTTCCCTCCATTCAGCAGCTGGTCAGGTGGTGGGAGGAGAGGGTCATTGTGGGCCCGGTGCAGCAGTGGGCCTGAGCTGGGGATGCTCTGGCCGCAGCGATATGGCAAGGGTCGCCGGGATAGCAGGCTGGCATATGGGGCAGGTGGGTGCTCTGTCTTGTTGGGAGCTCCACGACGTTGCCTTCCTGTACTCCCTGTCCGGAGCCGTTGCTGGCTGTGCTCCAAGATGGCAATGCTGTGCCTTGTTAATTGGCAGGGGACCTCCACTCCGTATCTCTCTTCATTCTCTGTTTTCCTTTAGTTTCTTTTTCCATTTGGTGTTCGATCTAGTTCTTTGTCCCTTCATTTGATGATTAGGGTTCCAGGATTGATCTGTGTATCTGTTTTTCTTAGAGGGTCTTTTCTGCAGAGGGATGGTATGATGCATGTGTCTAGGGTGCCATGTTGGCTCTGCCTCTATGATTTCATTTTAATCCTCAAATTTAATCACTCAACTGAAATGGTTTTCTCAAAGGTCACCTTCTGTCAGATCCAGTGACTGCACTTCTGAAAACTTTTTAACCTTTGCAGCACTATCATTTACTCCTTAAAACTCTTTATGACCTATCCTTATTTTTATGGTCTTTCAGTTTCTTCGGAAGCCTTTTTTGCCAACCCACAACTATTTAAAGTATTCCTCAGGGTTCTTTAGGCTCCTACACCCTGTCTTTGAGCTATCTTAATGACCCTGTGGCTTCAGTCAGTCTTGGTTTCTCACATACTTTCTTAATGGTCCATGTGGTCCAATCTCAATTCTCTCCTCCCTTCCCCTCAAGCATTAGCTGTTCCTTTCCCCCCTCATTTGTTACTGGCATCACCGTCTCTCTACACAGTCATCTCATAGTAATGGGATTTCTCTGTCTTTTCCTCTAACTTTGTCCAATTTTGTCATCCAGTTTTCTTGAACTGACCCTAGAAATGTATATAGTCAATCTACTCTTGTCATGTCATAGTTATAGTAGATGTTTATTTCACCTGGACTGTTAAAATACCCCAGAATATTCTAGGCTGCCTGCAGTCTTCTGCGCCTCCCACCATTGTTCCCATCCATTCTTTGTTATCACCAGTTTAGCCTTTCTAAGACAGATATGACTGTGACCCTTTTGCTGAGAAATGTTCCATGGCTTCTCCTTTTCCTAAAGAGTAAAGGCCAAATCCTTAGCATAGCACTAAAGAGCCTTCATAATATGGCTCTTCCTTTCCAGCATCATCTACCACAATCTCTTCCATTTGATGTAACCATTTTTCAGCTTTACCAGATGGCAGTACTTACATTTCCTCCATGTACTTTTAAACTTTTTTGCCTTTGCTGAGAACATCTCTGTCTGGAATATAGCATAGTGAAATCGTACATCTCTTCAAAACTCCTGTTAAACATCATCTCCTCTGTATAGCCTTTACTAATCTCATCTGTTCTAATTATCCTTCACTGCAGCAGAATCAGTTCTTCTTCTGCTACCTGTGCCCATTTGTTCATACCATTTAACATACATATTAGTGAAATACATGTTGGATTCCTCTAGCTCAACCATTAAGTCAGAAATTTTCTTTGTTACTTTTGTATCCCCCACCACCTAGTATATAGTATATTTGGTGTTCAATAAATATTTGAAAGAAAGAAATTGTATCTTAACTTTGTTGGGGGTGAGGAAAACAAATTATGTAGGTTTCTATAACTTAAGTTCTTGATTTTAATTCATAATGTGATTCTGGAATTCCAACAGAAAAAAAATGGAGAAAATTAGATCAGCAGGCACTATAAAGAGACCCAAGTTTTTATTTTGTACTGTGGCCTTACGGATAAACTATAAGAAGTTATCTGTTAAGGTATGCAGGCCCGTTGAGCAATTTAGAAAGAATAAAACAATTAAACCTATAAAACTTAACCAATTTTTTCCTTCACCTAGTTTTTCTAGAGATACACTGAAAATTATTACAAATTAAAGATAAAATTTAAATATGCCTAAAGTGATTTAAATGGCAAAAAATCACATAAGCCGCACCTTGACTTAATGACTCATAGCCTGAGACAGAATTTAACTATTCCTAAGTCTTATTTGAGTCCTGGTGGTATAGTGGTTAAAGTTGTTGGCTGCTAACTGAAAGGTCCATGGTTCAAACCCACCAACCGCTCTGAGGGAGAAAGATGTGACAGTCTGCTTCCATAAAGATTTACAGCCTTGGAAACCCTATGGGGCAGTTCGACTTTGTCCTGTAGGGTCGCTATGAGTTGGAGCCAACTCGATGGCAATAGGTTTTAAGTCTTACTTGGTAAGATAAAATCTGGTTACATTTAAAGAGTCATTCTGATTAAGCTTATGTGATTATCTCTACTGATATTGCAAACGAACATCCCCAAATTGAAAAATACTGAAACAAGGTTACAACGTATACTAGATGTTTAGTCTATATTCATTCTGTTGGCAGTTGTAGGACAAAGACATAAAAAAAAAAACGTGTTGCCATTGAGTCAATTCCGACTCATAGCAACGCTGTCGGACAGAGTAGAACTGCCCCACAGGGTTTCCAAGGAGCAGAGGTGGATTCGAATGGCTGACCTTTTGTTTAGCAGCTGAGCTTGTAGAGCTGTGGGTAAATAAAAGGGAACAATACACTTGTATGACCTTGAGGAAATGACTTCACTTAGTCTATTTCTCATCTTTACAATGGGGATAATACCTATTCTGTTAAGTGGTGGTGAAAATTAAATGACTGATTATGCCAAATGCCTACTTAGCATGTTCCTTGGCATATTATAGACACTGCAAATGTTAACATCTGCTCCTGGAATTAACATAGTAAAAGAATAGAAGAGCTGTGTGCTGGTTGGTCACCACTATCCTCTCACACCTTCCTCACTAATTTTCTTAACTATGTATTCCTCCCTAATTTTGTGCAGAGGCTAGGCATCTGGGAAGAGGAAAGTTTCATGAGGGGAGTCTAAGCAAGGTATGGTAGAGGTAGGTGGACATCACAAACAAGCGTCTTCCTAGTTCACTCTATCCACAGCTGGCAATTCAAAATCATGTCTCAGACTGCTTATTGCTGATATAACTGAAATATAAATTTGTGTTTGTAGTGTATAGATGATAGTGGTAGTACATTTACTTTGTGGTATAAGATAGTGGTTGATAGAGTATGATTGGCTGACTTGATTATAGGGCAGGCAAAATGGGAATAAACATGAAAGTGTAAGGTAAATCCCTCTCATAAAAGCTTTTAACCCAGTGTTATCTTTACCTGTGGTTGTTAGTTTCCACGGAGTCTATTCCGACCCATGGCGACCCCTTATGTGTGGAGTAGAACTAACTGCTCCACAGGGTTTTCAAGGCTGTGACCTTTTGGAAGCAGATCGCCAGGCTTGTTTTCTGAGGCACCTATGAGTGAGTTCAAATTGCCAACCTTTCAGCTAGTAGTCTAGTGCTTAACCATTTGCACTACCCAGGGACTCCTTATCTTTACCTAGTATTTGATAACGGCACCTTCCATTGATGATTTTTATTTTTTTCCTCAATAGGAGACCTATTTGTGGAAATAGCATTTGGATCCAAACAAGCTCCTCCGTTTATTAGTGACCATGCGGTAATTTCATTTCATTCATCTGGGCTTTAGTTTCTCCATTATGAACGAAGATTTTTATTTTTTAGATTTTTTCAGTTCTAATATTCTGTAATTCCTCAATATTTATGTCATATAGCATAAGGGAAAACCCTGGTGTTGTAGTGGTTAAGAGCTACGGCTGCTAACCAAAAGGTCGGCTGTTCCAATCCACCAGGCGCTCCTTGGGAACCCTATGGTGCAGTTCTATCCTGTCCTATAGGGTCGCTAGGAGTTGGAGTCAACTCGAAGGCAACGGGTTTGATTTATTTTTTTTTTTAATAGCACAAGGACACCAATAATACTTTTTTTTTTTTAACAGGTTAAATTATTTTTGCAGATTCCTCAGTGTGACATATTTTATGCTATAGATTTGTAGTCTTTCTTAAGTATAGAAGTATGTTCTGTTTTGGCCTCACCTGTAAATTCACGCATTTCTTTGTTTTCCAAGTCCTCCAGACATGACTATATTTCTACTTCAGTGAGTTCTTATCCTTTTCTTCATTTCACTTCTGCAGATTTGCTTTTATGGTCCATCATTTCAATAGGCCTAAACTCCTTTGGTCTGCTGTCCTTTCATTGTTCCAGTCTGCCAAAATTCCTTGCTTAAATCCAGGTGTCTTAGTCATCTAGTGCTGCTCCAACAGAAATACCAAAGCTTTACAAAGAGAAATTTATTCTCTCACAGTCCAGTAGGCTGCAAGTCCAAATTCAGGGTGTCAGTTCCAGGGGAACGCTTTCTCTGTTGGCTCTGCAGGAAGGTCCATGTCATCAGTCTTCCTTTGGTCTGGGAGCTTCTCTGCGCAGGAACCTCAGGTCCAAAGGACGCGCTCTGCTCCCAGCACTGCTTTCTTGGTGGTATGAGGTTCCCATGTGTCTCTGCTCACTTCTCTCTTTAATATCTCAAGAGAGATTGCATTAAGACACTAATCTTGTCAACCTTCTCAGTATAACCTCATCACAGTGACAGAATTTACAACACATAAGGAAATCACATCAGATAACACAATCATACAATACAGGGAATCATGACCCAGCCAAGTTGCTACCCACATTTTTGGGGGGACACAATTCAATCCATGACACCAGGCAACATATAAAGTCACATTACAGGGGAGATTTATGATCTCTGACTTCACCTGGGTCCTCAACATTGTCTGGCAATCTTGCTGATTTTCTAGTCAACTCACTGGTTTTTGAAACCTCCACTCCCCTCAAAATTCCATCTTTCTACTTCTTTTACGCTATCAAACCTACATACCTCTTAAACCCCTATTGTTTTAGTAGAGAAAGTATCATGTCCATGATTAAAGGCTCATACTTCCATTTGGACTTTGGATTCCATTCCATTTACCCATATTAGGAAGCTTACACTCTCTCCCTTCCAACTGGAACATTTTTATGCACTTTTTACATGTTCACATCTCTTCTGGTATGTATTAAACTAAAAAGACCTACTTTACATCATCCTCTATCTCTTGCTATATTTTCCCATTTATTTTTCAGTGAGCTTTCTACTTATCCTCATCTCAACTTCTTTTCATTCTACTGGTTCATGTGCTAGTTGCATATTTAGATTTTTTTTTGAACATTTTATTGTGTTTTAGGTGAAAGTTTACACAGCAAACTAGCTTCCCATTCAATAATTCATACAAACTGTTCCATGACATTGGTTGCTACCCCTGCAATGTGTCAGCACTCTCCCCATTTCCACCCTGACTTCCCTGTTGCGATCCGTCCAGTTTCCCTGCCTCTCCTTGCCTTCTTATCTTTGCTTTTCGGCAAATGTTGCCCGTTGGGTCTTGTATAGTTGATTGTTCTAAGGAGCACATTTCTCATGGGTGGTGGTGTTTATTTTATAAGCCAATCTATTTGGTTGAAAGGTGACCTCTGGGAGTGGCTTCAGTTCAAGATTAAAAGGGTGTGTTAGGGCAATAGTCTTGGGGGTTCTTCCAGTCTCTATCAGTCCAGTAAGTCTGATCTTCTTCATGAATTTGAGTTTTGTTCTACATTTTTATTCCATTCTAACCGAGACCTTCTATTGTGTCCCTGGTCAGAGCGGTCAGTAGTGGTAGCTGGGCACCATCTAGTTCTGCTCAGGCTAGAGGAGGCTGTGGTTCATGTGGGCCATTAGTCCTGTGGACTAATTTTTTCCTTCACTCTCCTTTGCTCCAGACGGGAGGAGACCAACAGTTGTATCTTTGATGCCCACTCATAAGCTTTTAAGACCCCAAACGCTACTCACCAAACTAGGATGTAGAACATTATTTTTATGAGTTAAGTTATACCAATTTACCTAGATGTCCCCCGAGACTGCTCCTGAGCCTTCAAACCCAGTAACTCAGTCCCATGAGGTGTTATGTCTAGGAAATTTCCATAACTGTGCCCCCTATGTGCTCTGTTATATATATATGAAGATACATGCACCACATGCAAATATGCATACACAAATGCCCGCAAATGTACCTATATATGTACACACATGTACTCCTATATGCCCTCTCACACCTATATAGCTATGTATCTACCTACGTAACCACTCACAAATTTTTGGTTA
>NW_004444216.1:882703-884281 GCF_000243295.1 Trichechus manatus latirostris
CTTTCTTGTACCCGCTATTTGCTGGTCTCTGATAGGATTCCAAGATGGCAGATCCATGCTGCGTTAGCTGATAGGGGACCTCTGCATGTATATCTCCTCACTCTCTGTTCTCTGTCAGTTTCTTACTCCATTTGGTGCTTGGCTGAGTTCTTTACCTCTTCATTTGATGTTTAGGGTTTCAGGATTGCTGTTTTTTCTGTTTGGTTTAGTTTTTCGGATCTTTGCTGTGGAGGGACGGCATTGTGCTTCTGCCTAGAGCGCCATGTTGCCGGAAGTCAGTTGTCCATTATTCTTGCATACCTCTCAGTGCATTCCTTTACTTTGGTCATGTTATGCTGACTTCACCCATATTGTGTACTGCCTTTCCCTTCACTAGATTTAACATGTGCCTGCTATCTAGTGATCCTCCCTCCCTCTACCATCCCTGGTAATCATCAAAGAATGTTGCCTTTTGTGTGTAAGCCTATTCTTGACTTTTTTATAAAAGTGGTATCATATATTTGTCCTTTTTTGATTGACTTATTTCACTCAGCATAATGTCCTCCAGATTCATCCATGTAATGTTTCATGGACTTATCATTATTCTTTATCACTATGTAGTATTCCATTTTATGTTTGTACCACATTTTGTTTATCCATTCATGTGTTGATGGACATTTAGGTTCGTTTCCATCTTTTTGCTATTGTGAATAATATGGGTGTGCATATGTCTATTCTTGTCACTGCTTATTTCTCTAGGAAATACCATCTGCTGGATCATATGGTATTTTTATTTCTAGCTTTTTGAGGAATCCTATACCCTTTTCCATAGTAGTTGTACCATTTTATATTGCCACTAGAAGTGTATAAGAGTTCCCATCTCCTCACAACCTCGCTAGCATTTGTTGTTTCCTGTCTTTTTGATCAGTGCCATTTTTGCAGGGGTGGGATGGTATCTCATTGTAGTTTTGGTTCGTATCTCTCTAATGCTAATGATTGTGAGCATCTAGATATTTATGTGTCTGTTAGCCGTCCGAATGTCTCCTTTGGTGAACTGTTTGTTCATGTCTTTTGCCCATTTTCTGACTGGATTGTTTGTTTTTTTGTTGATGAGTTGTTGAAGTTTTCCATATAGTTTAGAGATTAGATCCTTGTCAGATATGTCATTGCCAAAAATTTTTTCCAAGTCTGTAAGTTCTCTTTTTACTCTTTTGGTAAAGTCTTTTGAGGAGCATAAGTATTTAATTTTTAGGTGGTCCCAACATCTAGTTTATCTTCTGTTGTTTATGCATTTTTAGTTATGTTTGATAGTGTATTTGTGCCATAAATTAGGATACCTAGCTTTGCCCCTATGTTATCTTCCAGGAACTTTATAGTTTTATGTTTAACACTTAGGTCTTTGATCTATTGTAAGTTAGTTTTTGTGTATGGTGTGAGATATGGATCCTGTTTCATTTTTCTGCAAATGGATATCCAGTTTTGCCAGGACCATTTGTTAAAGAGATAATCCCTTCCCCAATAAATGGACTTTGACACTTTATTGAAGATCAGCTGTCCACAGATGGATGGATTCAATTCTGGGTTCTCAATTCTTTTCCA
>NW_004444216.1:885275-886882 GCF_000243295.1 Trichechus manatus latirostris
GTTAATAATCTTTAATTAAAGCTAAGCTGTAGCCCAAAATGACTATTTCTTGTAGCTTAGTGCAAGCATTTTTCTTGGTGTTTAAAAACTCTCCATTGGTAGATTTTTGTTCATATTTTATACGGCTGCTGATGCGGCTGCATCCAACCTCTACGTTCATGAAATGTTACTGAACAAGTTGTGGACCCTTTGCACATCTATTTTCTACTTACCATATTTTCAAGTCGTCTAAGAAGTTATTTCATTCACAAGTTGCTTTTCCTTAAAAATTGTGATAACAAATATTTTGCCCAAATTAGATTGTTATTTGCCTATGCTGACCTAGAAAATAATGGCTTACTAAGAGCCTTGGATGTTTAAGTTTCTTTCTTAGAGCAGTGTTAATTCTTTTTGTAAATACCATTAGTAAGCATTTCTGTATTATAAAGGAAGG
Organism: Trichechus manatus latirostris; assembly: GCF_000243295.1. Taxonomy (NCBI): domain Eukaryota; kingdom Metazoa; phylum Chordata; class Mammalia; order Sirenia; family Trichechidae; genus Trichechus; species Trichechus manatus. Next base: position 885,709 of record NW_004444216.1, read on the forward strand.
ATCCAATAACTAAAAGAAAACCTAGGAAGGTACTTTTCTACCTTATTGTTTATACATATTATTCCATTTGTTTTGCTTTTTCCACCTGGAAACCTAATTTCTATCTTTAATATGTTTTATTACTTAATGTTTTAAATGTGTTCCAATTAATGATGCACACATTAATGGTAATTTATTGTGCTGCTTCAAGAGTTTATTTAGTCTGGCCACACACCAAGTAAAATAAGCGAACAGTTCTACTTTTCTGGAATCTTTCAGATGCTATTAAAACTGACTGATCCTCATGTGTAAAGGCTGGTTATTGTGTTGCCCTTTACCTATAGTTCTTACCTATTTCTGTCTCTATCTTTGAAGGAAAAAACTACTTCACCTTTCCCCTTAGCAGTCTCATACAGAATTTCTGCTTTTGCTTGTTTCATGGTCTAGTTCAGGGGTCAGCAAACTACCAGCCATGGGCCATAACAAGCCCACCACTTATTTTTGCATGGCCCATGTGCTAAGAATTTTTATAGTTTCAATGGTTGAAACAAAAATCAAGAGAGTAATATTTTGTGACATGTGAAAAGTATATGAAATTCACTGTCCATAAATATTCATTAGAACATAGTCACGATCATCTGTTTACATACTGTCTATGGCTGCTTTCTTGCTACAATGGCTAAGTTGAGTAGTTGCAACAGAGATATGGCCTGCAAAGCCTAAAATGTGTACTGTATGGCCCTTTACAGAAAAATTTTGCTGACTCTTGGCCTAGCTGATTCTTTGCACATGGTTGCTGTCCCTTTTCTTCCTTTTCTCTATGATAGGAGGTCATACTTAGATAATACTTGCATGAATACAGCTTTTCCTGAACTACAAAATAGTTGCAATTTAGATCCTCCTGGCTGGTTTCTCAGAGATGAAAACTTTCTTTTACTTTGAATCTGTTTAATGATAGATTATAGACACTAAGTAGTTTGGATCTCTCAATCAAATTAGGAGTAGCTGATCAAGACTTGAACATTCAGTTTCCCATCTTAACTATCCTTCTCAACCCTAGCTTTAGATAACCAAAATACTAATATATACCAATTTAAAGACAGAAAAATATTTGCAATTGATCAATTTTTGTTTTATTTATTTAGCCTAGCTTTACAGCTTCAAATGCCTAACCATTAAACTGTGTTAATTTGTG